>NC_073387.1:56749582-56944582 GCF_028641065.1 Leucoraja erinaceus | reverse complement strand
AGTCTGTGGAATTCTCTGCCTCAGAGGGCAGTGGAGGCCGGTTCTCTGGATGCTTTCAAGAGGGAGCTAGATAGGGCTCTTAGAGATAGCGGAATCAGGGGATATGGGGAGAAGGCAGGAACGGGGTACTGATTGGGGATACTCAAAATTGCTGGAGAAACTCAGCGGGTGCAGCAGCATCTATGGAGCAAAGGAAATAGGCAACGTTTCGGGACGAAACCCTTCAAGGGTTTCGGCCCGAAACGTTACCTATTTCCAAAAGGATTTTGGCCTGAAACGTCGCCTATTTCCTTCGCTCCATAGATGCCGCTGCACCCGCCGAGTTTCTCCAGCAATTTTTGTGCACCTTCGATCTTCCAGCATCTGCAGTTCCTTCTTGAATACTGTTTGGGGATGATCAGCCATGATCACATTGAATGGCGGTGCTGGCTAGTAGGGCCGAATGGCCTCTACTCCTGCACCTATTGTCTATTGTCTATTTGTCTATGACTCCACACTCCCATCAAGCCATCTTGCTGTCCCTGTTAGTATCTTCCTTTTAATACCATGGCCTCTCATCTTCCCACTTGAGTTGCTCCATGCAGTGTTTTGTGTCTATCTTCGGTTTCCCTGGTCCTATTGTCCAACCTGCCTGTCCAGCAGCCTCCCCTGTTTGACCTCCGTCTAAGGGCTCGCATGCAAAATTAATAAACCCATGGATCCTGCCAGCAGTCAGGATGATTTGGCTGGCGAATGAGTAAAGTTGAACTCCCAGAGGAGGTTTGGCTTCTACTCAGCTTTCCCCAGCGACCATCGCCAGGTCCTCCGCTGCCCTTCAGAGCCCAACCTGTACAATGTTCGACAGCCAGAAGTCCCCCGTAATTCCATGAATTTTAAACCAGGAATCCTGCCGTCCTGCTCGATGACAAATGGGAAGAGACGGAATTGAACACTCCGTGACATAGAAACATAGAAACATAGAAATTTGGTGCAGGAGTGGAGGCCATTCGGCCCTTCGAGCCTGCACCGCCATTCAATTAGGGGTAATATGAGGGGGAAACTTCTTTACGCAGAGAGTGGTGGCGGTGTGGAATGAGCTCCCAGTGGAAGTGGTGGAGGCAGGTTCATTGGTATCATTTAAAAATAAATTGGATAGGCATATGAATGAGAAGGGAATGGAGGGTTATGGTATGAGTGCAGGCAGGTGGGACTAAGGGGAACAAAAAAATTTGTTCGGCATGGACTTGTAGGGCCGAGATGGCCTGTTTCTGTGCTGTAATTGTTATATGGTTATATGGTTAATATGATCATGGCTGATCATCCAACTCAGTATCCCGTACCTGCCTTCTCTCCATACCCCCTGATCCCTTTAGCCACAAGGGCCACATCTAACCCTCTTAAATATAGCCAATGAACTGTGGCCTCAACTACCTTCTGCGGCAGAGAGTTCCAGAGATTCACCACTCTCTGTGTGAAAAAAGTACTTCTCATCTCGGTTTTAAAGGATTTCCCCCTTATCCTTAAGCTGTGACCCCTTGTCCTGGACTTCCCCAACATCGGGAACAATCTTCCTGCATCTAGCCTGTTACTCGATTTCATTTCGCTCCCTGCTTCACATTGATGAGTTTCATCCGAGGTGGATTTTACAAACATGGTTTTTTTTTTCTAAAACAAACGGGAATCTCGGTTTCGTCTCGGTGACTCGAAGTAAAGAGGAGCAAATGGACAAACGCTAGCTGGGGTTTTGTTTTTCCTTTCAGTTTACCAGCCTTGTTTGACTGAAGTGCAAGTGGAGTCTAGAGCAATCAGTGAATGATGAGGTCGGACTGCCTTTGGCAGTCTCCACATCCATCAGTCCACGATGTGTCTCATCCACCACTCATGAGCATGAGTGACAGGCATTGCCGTTTGCTCCTAGCTGCGGAAATATCTCTTGTTCCTCTCTCTCACTCATCTTACACTCCCACCCCTCCCCTCCCCTCCCAGGGGCGGAAATACCCGGGGGGGCCAGAGGGGACACGTCCCCCCCCCATGTTAGATAGATAGCCTTTATTGTCATTCAGACCGAAGTCTGAACGAAATTGCAGCAGTCATACGTATAATACAATAAAAAAAACAATAAACACATATTAACATCCACCACAGTGAGTCCACCCAGGCATCTCCTCACTGTGATGGAGGCAAAAGTCTTAGGTCTGCAGTCTCTTCCCTCCTCTTCTCCCTCTGTGCTGGGGCGATAATCCCCCCCCCCGGCGATGTTAAAAACAGTCCTGCGGCTCAAATACCGCGGCCCGGGGTGGTCGAAGCTGCCGCCCACCAGACCTGCAGACGCAGCCGCTGGCCCGCGGCCGAACCCCGGACTCAGGCCACCACCGCCAGAACACCGTCCCAGCCACCCTCACGTGAGTACTGCGCCGTCTTCAGCCTCGAGCTGGGCCGCCCCGACATGGGCGTCGCTTCTCCCTCAGGCTGCCAGCGCCGCACCTCCCCGAGCTCGGCCGCTCCGACGGGAGCCTCGTTCCACCCTCGGGCTGGCCGCCCTCACGGGAGCGTCCCAGCCTCTTCCAGCCCTGAGTCGGACCACCCTCACGGGAGCGAGCTCAGGGTGAGTCCAGACGGGCTCTGCCTCCGGAGCCTCGAGGTCGCCAGCTCCATTAGGCCTCAGCGAAAGGCTGCAAAAAGGTCGTATTCCCCCGCAGGGAGAGACTGCAAACCCCGTTTCAAACCCCCCCCCCCCCCCCCCCCCAAACACAAACTAAAAACCAAAAACTAGACTAACCAAAACAAAATAAACAACACAAAAAACACAAACAAACGGGACTGCCGGTGAGCCGCTGCAGCCAGAGCTGTGCCGCCACTCCGTATGTTTTGAGAGGTGGGGGACATCCCCCCGAGTTTTTGTGATCCCAATTTTAATATCTCCGCTTTCCACGAGGCAGTGGGGGTGGGACTGATGACCGAGGGTGCGATGATTGGAGGAGGGGAGACGTGGCACAGACCTGCGCCTCAACCGGATCCAGGCAGGATCGATCCCAGCCGGGTGACACCCCCCCCCCCCCCCCCGACGGGCGGGCAGAGCAGTGAAACAGCCAGCGCAGTGAAACAGCACTAAACACGGCTCCAAACTCTGCCCGTCCCGCCAGGTTACCCTAACCCTAAGCTTGCGGGAAATATGACCAGCGTGGAGAAGCAGCGCTGGTGTCCCGTCAGTCCAGACAGGGCTGTAGTTAACCCGGTGAGACAGGCAGTCGAACTGCATTTGGTGCTCGATTGAGCCTCCGAAGCCTCGCGTGCGCGTGTGTGCGTGAGTGTGCGCTTGCACCCGTGGCCGCCAAAAAATTGTGTCCCCCCCCGTCCCCTCCATGTTTTGATAGCGAGTTCCGCTCTTGTCCCCTCCCCTCCCCCACTCCCGCCCACCTCCTCTACTTACCTTCCCTCCCTCAATTCCTCAAGGTAGACACACAAAGCTGGAGTAACTCAACAGGACAGGCAGCATCTCTGGAGAGAAGGGATGGGTGACGTTTCAGGTCGAGACCCTTCTTCGGACAACAGACAATAATAGACAATAGGTGCAGGAGTAGGGAATTCGGCCCTTCGAGCCAGCACCGCCATTCAATGTGATCATGCCTGATCATTCACAATCAGTACCCCGTTCCTGCCTTCTCCCCATATCCCATAACTCTGTTATCTTTAAGAGCCCTATCTAGCTCTCTCTTGAAAGCATCCAGAGAACCGACCTCCACCAGGCAGAGAATTCCACAGGCTCACAACTCTCTGTGTGAAAAAGTGTTTCCTCATCTCCGTTCTAAATGGCTTACCCCCTTTATTCTTCAACTGTGTGGCCCCTGGATCTGGACTCCCCACAACATCGGGAACATGTTTCCTGCCTCTAGCGTGTCCAAACCCTTAATAGTCTTATATGTTTCAATAAGACATTCAGTCTTTTTGCTTAAGAAGGAACTGCAGATGCTGGAAAATCGAAGGTAGACAACAGTGCTGGAGAAACTCAGCGGGTGCAGCAGCATCTATGTTGCGAAGGAAATAGGCAACGTTTCGGGCCAAAATCCTTTTGGAAATAGGTAACGTTTCGGGCCGAAACCCTTGAAGGGTTTCGTCCCGAAACGTTGCCTATTTCCTTCGCTCCATAGATGCTGCTGCACCCGCTGAGTTTCTCCAGCACTTTTGTCTACCCAGTCTCTCTGCTGACTGGTTAGCACGCAACAGAAAAAGCTTTTTGGCTGCACTTCGATACACGTGACAACAAGCTAGACTCAAATAAACTATAGGACTGTGGTCATCTGTTCCAAAGCAGCCGTCATTCATTAATTGTAAGGAACATTCTGCTAAATGTACTCTCGGTTGAAGCAACTCCACTTTGCAATGGTAGTTGCAGTGACAGGAAACAGCTACGAGGATCTCAAATGGATTCAGGAAGCAGTGTGTCTTCCTTATCACATTGGAAGTGACTCTGACGTATGCCAGTCTGGTGTAAAGAATCTGATTTAGCTGGGTTTCTCCAAGTCAATTCCAATCAGAGGTGAGTCGACACACTTTATATTCATGGTTATCACCTTACCTCATCATTATTTATTCTCTTATTTCCAGTTTTGTTCCTAAGTTTAGTTTTGTTTCGAGATACAACGGGGAAACAGGCCCATCGCCCCACCGGCGATCCCCGCACACTAATGCCCCTGTCCCACTTAGGAAACCTGAACGCAAACCTCTGGAGACTTTTCAATTCAATTCAATTCAACTTTAATGTCATCGCACAAATACAAGTATGAGTACAACGAAATGCAGTTTTGCGTCAGTCCGTAGTAGTTGTACATAAAGAAAAAAAAAAAAATAGAAAGAGAGAAGATACAGAATAATCAAAAAATACAGAATAATTAAACAATGGGGACGGAGGGACCAGAGAAATCTATCGACGGGACTCCGAGTTCAGCAATGTGATTGTATTATTGTAGAAGCTGTTCCTCATCCTACTAGTACGTGACCTGAGGCTCCTGTACCGCCTCCCTGATGGGAGGAGGGCAAACAGTCCATGGTTGGGGTGTGAGGGGTCTTTGATGATCTTCCCGGCCCGTCTCAGACACCGTTTTCGGTGGAGGGCATCCATGGCAGGGAGCGGGGCACCGATGATGTGCTGCGCGGTTTTCACCACCCGTTGTAGTGCCTTCCTGTCCGCAGCAGTGCAACTGCTGTACCATACCGTGAAGCAGGTGGTCAGGATACTCTCTATGGTACAGCGGTAAAAGTTGGTCAGGATCCGGGGGGACAGGTGGGCTTTCTTGAGCCTCCTCAGGAAATAAAGGCGCTGCTGTGCCTTTTTGATCAGCTTGGAGGTGTTGAGGGACCAGGACAAATTGCGACCCACCCAAGGTTTCCGTGCGGTTCCCGGAGGTTCCCGGAGGTTTTTGTCAGTCTCCCTACCTGCTTCCACTACCTGCAACCTCCAGCAACCACCTGCAACCTCCGGGAACTCCAGAGGTTTCCGTTCAGGTCTCCTAAGTGGGACAGGGGCGTTAACACTATCCTACACACATTTGGGACAATTTTACATTTACACCAAGCCAATTCACCTACAAACCTGCACGTCCTTGGAGTGTGGGGAGGAAAACGGAAGATCCCGGAGAAAACCCACGCAGGTCACGGGGAGAACGTACAAACTCCGTACAGACAGCGCCCGTAGTCAGGATCGAACCCGGGTCTCCGGCGCTGTAGGCACTCTTCCCGATATTCTTCCCCGGAATTGAGCCAGGAATACAATCTTGCATAGTGTCTACTTTGTTGTCCAGAAGATGATGGCTTCTCTCGACTGCCTTGGGCAAGCAGCCACCTTAACCAAACTCCAGTCATTTCCTCCACATCTCTGGTCCAGGTTTGGGGAATTGTGAATGCCCGCACCACCAGACTCAGGAACAGCTTCTTCCCCTCTGCTATCAGGCTTCTGAACGGCCCTTCCATGAGCTAGGTTACTGTCCGATTCACCTCTACCCCATTGCGGACATTGGACTTCGTCTGTGGAACTGGTGCCCTACAATGCTGAGAACTATATTCTGCACTGTATCTTGCCCTTTGCTCTACCTGTTGTACTGGAGTTTGACGTGATTGTATTAACGTATAGTATTATCTGATCTGTATGGATGGCATGCTGAGCACAACTCTCATGTGTGACTGAGTTGGAAGCTGAATGTCCTCAACATCCTTGGGAAGTCGAGGCGTTGATCTGCCTTCTTGGCTATCGCTTCAAAGTGGTTGGTCCACAACTGGTCATTGGTAATATTAACACAAAGGAACTTCTCAACCAAGGAAGGAAGGAAGTTCTCATCCAGTATCACTATGGCCCCATTGCTGCTGATTGGGGCATGTACTCCATCCAGCATGCTTCCTGAAGCCGATGACTTGCTCCTTTGTCTTGCTGACATTGAGGGGGAGCTTGTTGTCACCAGACTTGGACCTGCATTCCAAGCTTTGTCACAGGAGAGATGGCCAAATGGTCAGAGGCAAGGATTCAAAGATGTACTCAAACCTCCCTGAAAAATACCTAGTCCCTACTGAAAGTGTATTGTTAGATCTATGTTCCACTGTATGTAGCATGTCTGTCCCACTTGCGTGCGATTGCATGCATTTGGCGCGACCAAACGGAAGCGGAGTTCACGCGAAGATCGTGTTAAGTTCGCGCATGACGTAACTTGCATCATGCTTACCAATCAGCTGGCCAGGAGGGGGCTGACTGAATTTGGCCGTCGCACAGCGTCGGGCGGTGATGTCATCGCGCAACGCCACGCGCTAGGCGTACGGCGCCAAGGCGCTGCATACGCCGTCAAGACGCTGCGTACGACCGCAATGCACCTGCGTGCCGACAGGCCGTTGGCGCGCGAAGATTTCGAACACTCAGATTTTCGGAGCCCCGTGCGATGTGGGGACCAGTCCCGCACAACTCCGCGCTTCCAAGTGGGACCGCCCCCCCCCCCCCGCGCGGCCATACGGTGCACGTACGCCTCAAGCAACCACGTTTGATCACGCCAAACGCATGCAATCGCACGCAAGTGGGACAGGCCCTTTAGCACCTGCACTGATGTAGAGCACTTTGGTCAACGAGAGTTGTTTTTAAATGTGCTGTAGAAATAAAATTGCTTTGACTTGACTTGAGGAAGAAAGATCATTTGATATGGTTTGGAGAACAATGGTTCCATGCATCAGGAGCACACGGGAGTCTCTATACATCCATTGTGTATAAATCACTCGAGACATGGTCTCCACGGGCGGCACGGTGGAGCAGCGGTGGAGTCGCTGCCTCACAGCGCCAGAAACCCGGGTTTGATCCCGATTATTGGTGCTGTCTGTACGGAGTTTGTACCTTCTCCCCTTGACTGTGTGGGGTTTTTCTGAGCGCTCTGGATCCCCCCCGCACCGCACACTCAAGATGCACGGGTTTGTAGGTTAAATGGCTTGGCATACATGTATATTGTCCCAAATGACTCCCCCCTCAACTCCATTCAAGGACCCAAGCAGTCGTTCCAGGTGCGGCAGAGGGTTCACCTGTACCTCCTCCAACCTCATCTACTGCATCCGCTGCTCTAGGTGTCAGCTGATCTACATCGGTGAGACCAAGCGCAGGCTTGGCGACCGTTTCGCCCAACACCTCTGCTCGGTTCGCAATAACCAACCTGATCTCCCGGTGGCTCAGCACTTCAACTCCCCCTCCCATTCCCAATCCGACCTTTCTGTCCTGGGCCTCCTCCATGGCCAGAGTGAGTCCCACCGCAAATTGGAGGAGCAGCACCTCATATTCCACTTGGGTAGTTTACACCCCAGCGGTATGAACATTGACCTCTCCAGTTTCAGGTAGTCCTCAGTGTCTCCTCCCCGTCTCAGCTCTCCCTCAGGCTCAGCCCTCTGGTGCCTCCCCTTTCTTCTTCCTGCCCACATCTCCCCGCCCCCAAACCCCCACATCAGTCTGAAGAAGGGTTTTGGCTCGAATCGTCACCTATTCCTTCGCTCCATAGATGCTGCCTCACCCGCTGAGTTTCCCCAGCACTTTTGTCTACGTCTAAATCAATCTTGTTTTTCCAGTATTTGTTTAGTTTAGTTTCGAGATACAGCGCGGAAGCAGTCCCTTCGGCCCACCGAGCCCGCGCCGACCAGCGATCCCCGCACATTAACACTGCCCAACACACACGAGGGACAATTTTTACATTTACCAAGCCTGTACATAGAAGCATAGAAACATAGAAACATAGAAATTAGGTGCAGGAGTAGAGGCCATTCGGCCCTTCGAGCCTGCACCGCCATTCAATATGATCATGGCTGATCATCCAACTCAGTATCCCGTACCTGCCTTCTCTCCATACCCCCTGATCCCCTTAGCCACAAGGGCCACATCTAACTCCCTCTTAAATATAGCCAATGACCTGGCATCGACTACCCTCTGTGGCAGAGAGTTCCAGAGATTCACCACTCACTGTGTGAAAAAAGTTCTTCTCATCTCGGTTTTAAAGGATTTCCCCCTTATCCTTAAGCTGTGACCCCTTGTCCTGGACTTCCCTAACATCGGGAGCAATCTTCCTGCATCTAGCCTGTCCATCCCCTTAAGAATTTTGTAAGTTTCTATAAGATCCCCTCTCAATCTCCTAAATTCTAGAGAGTATAAACCAAGTCTATCCAGTCTTTCTTCATAAGACAGACCTGACATCCCAGGAATCAGTCTGGTGAACCGTCTGTGCACTCCCTCTATGGCAGTAATGTCCTTCTTCAGATTTGGAGACCAAAACTGTACGTAATATCTTTGGAGTGTGGGAGGAAATGTAAGATCTCGGCGAAAACCCACGGGGAGAAGGTACAAACTCCGCACTGACAGCAACCGGTAGTCGGGATCGAACCCGGGGTCTCCGGTGCTGCAAGCGCTGTAAGGCAGCAACTCTACCGCTGCGCCACGGTGCGGCCATGTTTGGATAGATACCCAGTTGGATACGTGGACTCAGGTCTACTTTTGCACTTCATTTCAGGTGACCCGCAGCTGAAGATCTATTGAAGGGGCGAGCATCGGAAGCGTCCGTGACAAAGGATGGACGTGAAGGACCGAAGGCACCGCTCGCTGACCCGCGGGAGGTGCGCCAAGGACTGCCGCTACACTAGCTCTTCGTTGGACAGTGAAGAGTGCAGGGTGCCCACACAGAAGTCGTACAGCTCGAGTGAGACCCTCAAGGCCTACGACCACGATGCCAGGCTTCATTACGGCACGCGGGTGACTGAACTGGTCCACAGAGAGGCAGACGAATTCTCCAGGCAAGGTAAAGGCGATTGAAATTGTTTTTTCTCGTTCTGTTTCGCGGTTGCAATGGAAGGAAACTTCGACATCAGAGTGCAAGATCATGAGGGGAGTAGATCGGGTAGATGCACAGAGCCACCGGCCCACAGTAGTGTAATCGAGGTCCAGAGGACACAGGTTGGGATGTAATGTTAAAATTGTACAAGGCATTGGTGAGGCCAATTCTGGAGTATGGTGTACAATTTTGGTCGCCTAATTATAGGAAGGATGTCAACAAAATAGAGAGAGTACAGAGGAGATTTACTAGAATGTTGCCTGGGTTTCAACAACTAAGTTACAGAGATAGGTTGAACAAGTTAGGGCTTTATTCATTGGAGCGCAGAAGGTTAAGGGGGGACTTGATAGAGGTCTTTAAAATGATGAGAGGGATAGACAGACTTGACGTGGAAAAGCTTTTCCCACTGAGAGTAGGGAAGATTCAAACAAGGGGACATGACTTGAGAATTAAGGGACTGAAGTTTAGGGGTAACATGAGGGGGAACTTCTTTACTCAGAGAGTGGTGGCTGTGTGGAATGAGCTTCCAGTGAAGGTGGTGGAGGCAGGTTCGTTATTATAATTTAAAAATAAATTGGATAGTTATATGGATGGGAAGGGAATGGAGGGTTATGGTCTGAGCGGAGGTATATGGGACTAGGGGAAATTATGTGTTCGGCACGGACTAGAAGGGTCGAGATGGCCTGTTTCCGTGCGGTAATTGTTATATGGTTATATGGTTCAAGGTGAAGGGGAAAAGATTTAATAGAAACCTGTGGGGTAAGACGTTGGTGAGACCGCATTTAGAATATCGTGTTCAGTTCTGGGCACCGTGTTATAGGAAAGATATTGTCTTGAAGCTTGAAAGGGTTCAGAAAAGATTTACGAGGATGTTGCCAGGACTGGAGGGTGTGAGCTTTAGGGAGAGGTTGAGTAGGCTGGGAGCGCAGGAGGATGAGGGGTGATCTTATAGAGGTGTAAGATCCGAGATACAAGGTCCATTTATTTGTCACATGTGCCAGTTGGCACAGTGAATTGTGTGTTCAACATCATGAGAGGAATAGATCGGATAGATGCACAGAGTCTCTTGCCCAGAGTAGAGGAATTGAGGACCAGAGGACATGGGTTCAGGGCGATGGGGAAAAGATTTAATAGGAATCTGTAGAGTAACTTTTTCACACAAAGGGCGGTGGGTGTATGGAACAAGCTGCCAGAGGAGGTAGTTGAGGCTGGGATTATCCCAACATTTAAGAAACAGTTGGACAGGTACATGGATAGGACAGGTTTAGAGGGATATGGACCAAACGCGGGCAGGTGGGACTAGTGTAGCTGGGACATTGTTGGCCGGTATGGGCACACTGTATCACTCTATGACAAGTCGAGTCCTCATCCTGTTCAGCAAACATCTTTCAAATTAATCTCCTACTGACTAAAACCTCGTGAGTAATGCAATGAGAAGTTAGTAATCTAACTTAGGGCAGTATCAGGAAATTATTTTGGCAGAATACATGTAAAATTTGCAAATAAATATTATTAAATCTACCTTCCAAGGGAAAATATCTCATGTTTGTGAAATGAGCAGCTCTTTTATAGACAATAGACAACAGGTGCAGTAGTAGTCCATTCGGCCCTTCGAGCCAGCACCGCCATTCAATGTGATCATGGCTGATCATCCCTTTTAGGGAGTGGAGTGTCTGATGTAGGGATGGAGAGGGGGGTTGGCTTCAATAAACAATAGACAATAGACAAGAGGTGCAGTAGTAGTCCATTCGGCCCTTCGAGCCAGCACTGCCATTCAATGTGATCATGGCTGATCATCCCCAATCAGTACCCCGTTCCTGCCTTCTCCCCATATCCCCTGACTCCGCTATTTTTAAGAGCCCTATCTAGCTCTCTCTTGAAAGCATCCAGAGAACCGGCCTCCACCGCCCTCTGAGGCAGAGAATTCCACAGACTCACCACTCTCTTTGGGAAAAGGTGTTTCCTCGTCTCTGTTCTAAATGGCTTACCCATTATTCTTAAACTGTGGCCCCTGATTCTGGACTCCCCCAACATCGGGAACATGTTTCCTGCCTCTAGCGTGTCCAAACCCTTAATAATCTTATATGTTTCAATGAGATATCCTCCCATCCTTCTAAACTCCAGAGTGTACAAGCCCAGCCGCTCCATTCTCTCTGCATATATCAGCTTCATATCGAGATCCATTGGATCCCTTAATGGGGCAGGAGGTAGAGGGAATGTGGCCTGATTTACAAGAAGATGAAACCAAGTTGCTCAAATTATGTTCCCGATGTTGGGGGAGGGCAGAACCAGGGGCCACTGTTTAAGAATAAGGGGTAAGCCATTTAGAACGGAGAGGAGGAAACACTTTTTCACCCAGAGATTTGTGAGTCTGTGGAATTCTTTGCCTCAGAGGGCGGTGGAGGCTGGTTCTCTGGATAATACCAAGAGAGAGCTGGATAGGGCTCTAAAAAATAGCGGAGTCAGGGGATATGGGGAGAAGGCAGGAACGGGGTACTGATTGGGGATGATCAGCCATGATCACATTGAATGGTGGTGCTGGCTCGAAGGGCCGAATGGCCTACTCCTGCACCTATTGTCTTTTGTCTATTGTCTATTGTCTATTGTCTATCACCATTCAATCATGGCTGAACTATCTTTTCCTCTTGACCCCATTCTCCTGCCTTCTCCCCATAACCTCTGACACTCGTATTAATCATTAATTATATATTAATGATTTGCAACATCTCCAAGTTTGCGTATGACACTAAGCTGGGGGGCAGTGTTAGCTGTGAGGAGGATGCTAGGAGGCTGCAAGGTGACTGGGATAGGCTGGGTGAGTGGGCAAATGCAGGGCAGATGCAGCATAATGTGGATAAATGTGAGGTTATCCACTTTGGTGGCAAAAACAGGAAAGTATATTATTATCTGAATGGTGGCCGATTAGGAAAGGGGGAGATGCAACGAGACCTGGGTGTCATAGTACACCAGTCATTGAAAGTAGGCATGCAGGTGTAGCAGGCAGTGAAGAAGGTGAATGGTATGTTAGCATTCATAGCAAAAGGATTTGAGTATAGGAGCAGGGAGGTTCTACTGCAGTTGTACAGGGTCTTGGTGAGACCACACCTGGAGTATTGCGTACAGTTTTGGTCTCCTAATCTGAGGAAGGACATTCTTGCCATAGAGGGAGTACAGAGAAGGTTCACCAGACTGATTCCTGGGATGTCAGGACTGTCTTATGAAGAAAGACTGGATAGACTCGGTTTGTACTCGCTAGAATTTAGGAGATTGAGGGGGGATCTTATAGAAACATACAAAATTCTTAAGGGGTCGGACAGGCTAGATGCAGGAAGATTGTTCCCGATGTTGGGGAAGTCCAGAACAAGGGGTCACAGTTTAAGGATAAGGGGGAAATCTTTTAGGACCGAGATGAGAAAAACATTTTTCACACAGAGAGAGTGGTGAATCTGTAGAATTCTCTGCCACAGAAGGTAGTTGTGGCCACAGTTCATTGGCTATATTTAAGAGGGAGTTAGATGTGGCCCTTGTGGCTAAAGGGATCAGGGGGTATGGAGAGAAGGCAGGTACAGGATACTGAGTTGGATAATCAGCCATGATCATATTGAATGGCGGTGCAGGCTCAAAGGGCCGAATGGCCTACTCCTGCACCTATTTTCGATGTTTCTATGTTTTCTATAATCCATCCATCTCCGCCTTAAATAGAGGGCATCCCATTCCGTTTTTTCAAGTTCAAGTGAGTTTATTGTCATGTGTCCCTGTATAGGACAATGAAATTCTTGCTTTGCTTCAGCAAAACAGAACATAGTAGGCATTGATTACAAAACAGATCAGTGTGTCCATATACCATATTATAAATATATACACACATGAATAAATAAACTGATAAAGTGCAAATAACAGAAAATGGGTTATTAATTAAAAAAGAGTTTTGTCCGAGCCAGGTTTAATAGCCTGATTGCTGTGGGGAAGTAGCTATTCCTGAACCTGGTTGTTGCAGTCCAGTTTGGGGGCCAGAATATCACCTTTTAGGTTACCCCAATGTTCCTGAACCATTCTGTCTCGCCAGAAGCGCTGGCCTGTGTTTTAGTGGGACTGCTGACGTAACGGTAAGTGTTTTAATGGTGTGACTAATGCAGCTTTAGCAGCGAGCTCTCAAAGAGGCCTGGAAGTGAAGTGAAAGCAGTTCTGAAGCTGGTTGAGCAAACTGGGCTCAATCCCATTAGTCTCCGCTGCCTTCCTGAGCGAGAGAAAAAAAAAACACGAAGAAAGCCATTGGAAGGGCAACAAGACGCAAGGCATCAATTATTAAAATTCTATTAAGGACAAGAAAATAACAGCAAATCTGCCTTTGCAGTTCTATTGGCGGATAGGTCGGGTGAAGTTGCAGAAATTCCGTTTGAAATGGGATAAATAATCGTTCCTTCCGAACCTATCCCAAGAGGCAGGGGGAAAAAGTGGCTGAAATAAAATACTGCACAGCATGTTTGAGAATCCATCATCTCTTCCCCATGGAAGGCAGACATGGCCATCAAAGATATTTAACTATCGCACCATAAAGAATGTTTTTCATATTATGTATGATGCCAGATGGGTGGATCCGTGCTGTGGATGGGATGTCCGGATCATATGTGTAAGAAGCAACTGCAGATGCTGGTTTACACCGAAGATAGACACAAAATGTTCATAATTTCATAAGTGATAGGAGCAGAATTAGGCCATTCGGCCCATCGGGTCTGCGTCGCCATTCAATCACGGCTGATCTATCTCTCCCTCCAGGCCCCATTCTCCCGCCTTCTCCCTATAACCCCTGACACCCGTACTAGTCAAGAACCTGTCTAAAGGGCCTGTCCCACTTTCACAACCTAATTCACCACCTCTGCCGAGTTTGCCCTTGACTCATACTCGCAGCATGGTCGTCACGAGGTCGTAGGTAGGTCGTAGGTAGGTCGTGATGCTAGTCGTAGGTACTCGTGGCATCAAGTAGGTCAGGGCGTTTTTTTTAGCCTGATAGAAAAATGAATTCCACAGATTCGCCACCCTCTGACTAAAGAGCTGGAGTATCTCAACGGGTCAGGCAGCATCTTTTGGGAAAAGGAATAGGTGACGTTTCGGGGCGGAACCCTTCCTTCAGACTCCTTCAGGGAACCTTAGTGAAGTCTTGCCCCTTCCCCCCTCTTTTAACCTTGTTACCCCATATACCACCCTGTCTTACCCTTATAGAAAACAATCTGAAGAAGGGTTCAGCCCCCGAAACGTTACCTATTCTCTCCAGAGATGCTGCCTGGCCCACTGACCCTTCATCAGTCTGAGGGTCAGGGAGGGGGAATCTAGCGGCACCGTGTCCGCAGCCCACAATGGACCATTGTGGGCTCCACCTGTCCCGAGTCACCGAAGCGGGGCTCTGCTCTGTAATGTACATTCACTTACCTCTAGTTTCTCCTCCCCCAGACCACCACCCCTCCCGACTCCCAGTCATATCAAGGTCTGCAAAACGTCACCCATTCCTTCTCTCCAGAGATGCAACGTTCACCGCAGAGCTACAGTGTATGAATCCATTGCCACAGAAGGCTGTGGTGGTCAAGTCAATGGATATCTTTAAGGTGAAGGTTCATACGTTCTTGATTAATACGAGTGTCATGGCAGGAGAATGGAGTTGAGATCGATCAGCCTCAGTCGCCCAAAGAGTCGTACCTTGTTCTGGTCGCCGCTGGATTTTCAACATGTTGAAAATTTTTGGCGACCTGCAACGGCCTATGACGGGTGCCGGCAGTCGCCGAAAAAGTCGCGTAAGTGGGACAGGCCCCATTACTTTAGTTTGGCAATCTGTGGAGTCATTTAAGTTCCTTGGAACCATCATCTCCAGGGACCTTAAATGGGACGAGGACTGACTCCACAGTCAAAAAGGCCCCACAGAGGATGTACTTCCTGCGGCAGCTGAGGAAACACAATCTGCCGCAGGTCCAGACTTGCAGCCAAAGGAAACAGGGGAGACACGTTCATTTTTTCATAACAACTTGTTAAGATTGTGGATACATCCCCCGCAAGAACAATGGCGGCAAATGCGAGCATGATCGAGAAGATTTGGCAGACGGCCGAATCGCTCGTCTCCGTCAGAAGTCGCGTAAGTGGGATTGGCCGACAACCGTGACTGACATTCCGTTTCAAATAAATGGTTCTAACACGAGCGATATCTGCTGGTAGAAATCATTTCTCTAGCTGATGGGCTTTGGGGCTGGAGTAAAGGGTCTGTCTCACGGGCATGCCACGCCATACGGCAAGCGCGACCTAAAGGGCCTGTCCCACCGGCATGCGACTCCATGCGGCAAGCGCAACCTAAAGGGCCGGTCCCACCAGCATGCGTCTGCATACGGAAAGCGTGACCGAACCAGAAGCGAAGTCCGCGGGAAGTTCGTGCGTGACGTACGGCGTCGAGGCGGCTGCGGGCCGGCGGGGAGTTGCCGCGCAGAATTTTTGAACACGGTCAGTTTTTCGGAGCATCACGCGATGTCGGGACCAGCTCCGCACAACTCCATACGGCTCCGGCGATCGAAGTGGGACCGGCCCCGCGAGACCGTACGGCTCAAACGACCACGTTAGGTTGCGCTTGCCGCATGCAGGCGCATGCTGGTGGGACACGCCCTTTAGGTCGCGCTTGCCGTATGGAGTCACTTGCCCTTAAGGCAGGTAAATCACAACTCACATCAGCCACTTACATTATTACATCTTAAGGGATGAGCACGGAACGAACCTGAATTTAATTTGAGAATAATATTTATCCTTGCACTGAAAAAAGAAATACATGTTCCAAAAAGGACGGAGTGATTAGTTTGGCTCTGATTTCTAAATATTGTACAGTTTTTGTAACATGTTGTTGTCAAGTTCAATTAATTTGCAAGTGATCCAGTATATTTTTAGGTATTGCACAGTTTTGCACCTTATTTTCAACTGCAATCAATTACCAGGCGATTTGTTTGGAAATGCTACACTTGTCGCTTTACCTCCCCCCTCGACTCCATCCAAGGACCCAAGCAGTCGTTCTAGGTGAGACAGAGGTTCACCTGCACCTCCTCCAACCTCATCTACTGCATCCGTTGCTCTAGGTGTCAGCTTCTCTACATCGGTGAGACCAAGCGCAGGCTTGGCGATCGCTTCGCCCAACACCTCCGCTCAGTTCGCAATAACCAACCTGATCTCCCGGTGGCTCAGCACTTCAACTCCCCCTCCCATTCCCAATCCCAATCCGACCTTTCTGTCCTGGGCCTCCTCCATGGCCAGAGTGAGTCCCACCGTAAATTGGAGGAGCAGCACCTCGTATTTCGCTTGGGTAGTTTACACCCCAGCGGTATAAACATTGACTTCTCCAATTTCAGGTAGTCCCTGCTTTCACCCTCTTTCCCCTCTCCTTCCCAGCTCTCTCTCCGCCTCTTCCTTTCTTCTTCCCACCCCCCCACATCAGTCTGAAGAAGGGTCTCAACCCGAAACGTCACCTATTCCTTCGCTCCGTAGATGCTGCCTCACCCGCTGAGTTTCTCCAGCGTTTTTGTCGACAAGCGATTTAGTGCGTTGTTTCAGTTTTGAAGAGTTTTTTGCATCTTGCTGTGAAACACAATTAATTTCAGAGGCTTCGTGTATTTAGAAAACTGCGTCAGTTACACTTGCGAGGAAATTGTTTGGACAAAAAATGAAATTATTATACAAGGTATAAACTTGCTTGCCTCCATGTCTTCCAGCTATCACTTCAGTGCCTAGAAGGGACTCAATGTCACCTTTGTTAGTTTTGCTTATTTGTTTGTGTTATCATGTCAGCAAAAGCAATCTGATTCTCCTCGCAATGATCAATGTCTAATTGCTCATGGGCGCTGGATGCTCACATTCTTGCTCTGAATCTGGGGAAGCGGGAACAGGAGGAAAACCTCATTACAACCTTGTGTTTGAGAGCCGCCTTAAATAAAATATGAGGACATATCAAGTTATGAAAGTTGCTGGGTAGTTGGAAATGGTGAGATTCGCCAGTGACTGCGGTTTCCTGCAGCATGCTTAATTGCCTTAGGGGGTTCGAGAGCGATTTCCCGAGAGTTTTTCTTCCCTTTAAATTGGCCACCTTTTCTTGCCTCTCCCGGGAGATTGCTTGGTTAGGAGGAGGTAGCTGGGAGTTGTTGACGGTGTATGCAGCCACACCGCTTCTGGATAAGGCAGGGCTTTAAGGATGGACCATTATTTTCAATCCTTCGAGTGCCTTGATATAAATTGCTACACAGGGAACCATTTTTAAAATACTTCACCCACGACAGGTTAATTTTCCCACTTTTGCCAATTTGTAACAATGAACTACATACTCCCGTTCGCTATCCGTCACCCTCGTTCCATGTAGATCTTTTGTTTCCACGGAAGGTTCGCATTTGCAGCTCTCCACCCTCAGTGTTCGTAGGTAGAAGTACAAATCGCACATTTAGCAATTTATCTTGAAGCCCAAAGTGCTGAGTTACTCCAGCATTTTGTGTCTATCTTTGGGGCGGTCACGGTGGCGCAGCGGTAGAGTTGCTGCCTCACAGCGCCAGAGACCCGGGTTCGATCCCGACTGCGCGTGCTGTCTGTGCGGAGTTTGTACGCAATGCATGGGTTTTCTCCAGGATCTCTGGTTTCCTTCCACACTCCAATGACGTAAGCCATTTGGCTCGTTATGATTATAAGTTGTCCCTTGTGTGTGTAGGATACTGTCGGTGAGTGGGGAACGCTGGTCGGCGCAGATTTGGTGGGCCTAAGGGCCTGTTTCCATGCTATATCTCTAAATTAAACTAGACCAAAGTGCCGAAGAAAGTTGGCGTGTAGGTACAGCAGGCAGTGAAGAAAGCTAATGGAGTGTTGACCTTCATAACAAGAGGATTTCAGTATAGGAGTAAAGAGGTTCTTCTGCAGTTGTATAGGGCTCTGGTGAGACCACATCTCGAGTATTGTTTGTAGTTTTGGCCTCCTAATTTGAGAAAGGACATCCTTGTGATTGAGGCAGTGCAGCATAGGTTCACGAGATTGATCCCTGGGATGGCGGGACTGTCATATGAGGAAAGATTGAGAAGACTAGGCTTGTATTCACTGGAGTTTAGAAGGATGAGGGGGATCTTATAGAAATTTATACAATTATAAAAGGACAAGCAGGAAAAATGTTCCCAATGTTGGGCGAGTCCGGAACCAGGGGCCACACAGTCTTAGAATAAAGGGGAGGTCATTTAAGACTGAGGTGAGAAAAAACTTTTTCACCAGAGAGTTGTGAATTTGTGGAATTCCCTGCCACAGAGGGCAGTGGAGGCCAAGTCGCTGGATGGATTTAAGAGAGAGTCAGATAGAGCTCTTGGGGGCTAGTGGAATCAAGGGATATGGGGAGAAGGCAGGCACGGGTTATTGATTGGGGACGATCAGCCATGATCAAAATGAATGGCGGTGCTGGCTCGAAGGGCCGAATGGCCTCCTCCTGCACCCATTTTCTATGTTTCTATGTTTCAAAGGGTCAGGCAGCATCTGTGGAGGGACACAGCAGGTGTCATTGCCCTGGTGGTTGCAGGTTTAATATTCAACAGTAACTGAACTAATGTGTGATCACTGGTCATTGCTTTTATACATGACCTTGTACACCTCTATAAGTTCACCCCTCATCCTCCTGCGCTCCAAGGAATAGAGTTACAGCCAACTCGACCTCTCCCTATAGCTCAGACACTCTAGTCCTGGCAACACCAATATAGAGTCATAGAGTGATACAGTGTGGAAACAGGCCCTTCGGCCCAACTCGCCCATGCTGGCCAACAATATCCCAACTACCCTAGTCCCACCTGCCTGCCCATATCTCTCCAAACCCATCCTATCCATGTACCTGTCCAACTTTCTTAAACAATGGGACAGTCCCAGCCTCAACTACCTCCTCTGGCAGCTCGTTCCATACACCCACCACCTTTGCGTGAAAAAGTTACCCCTCGGATTCCTATTGAATCTTTTCCCCTTCACCTTGAACCTGTGGTCCTCGATTCCCCTACTCTGGGCAACAGACTCTGGGCATCTACCCGATCTATTCCTCTCATGATTTTCTACACCTCTATAAGATCACCCCCCATCCTCCTACGCTCCATGGAATAGAGACCCAGCCTACTCAACCTCTCCCTGTAGCTCACACCCTCTAGTCCTGGCAACATCCTCATAAATCTTTTCTGAACCCTTTCAAGCTTGACAATATCTTTCCTATAACGACGGTGACCAGAACTGAACACAATATTCCTTCACTGCATGGTTGCTGCCTCCCCCGCTGAGTTTCTCCAGCATTTCTGTCTACCTGCAATATTCTAAATGCGGTCTCACCAACGTCTTATACAACTGCAACATGACCTCCCAACTTCTATACTCAATGAAATACTCTGACTTGAGACATATAAGATTGTTAAGGGCTTGGACACGCTAGAGGCAGGAAACATGTTCCCGATGTCGGGGGAGTCCAGAACCAGTTTATGGATAATGAAGAGGATTTCCAAAGGCTACAGAGTGATTTAGGCCATTTGGAAGAATGGGCTGAAAGATGGCAGATGGAGTTTAATGCTGATAAATGTGAGGTGCTACACCTTGGCAGGACAAATCAAAATAGGACGTACATGGTAAATGGTAGGGAATTGAAGAATACAGTTGAACAGAGGGATCTGGGAATAACCGTGCATAGTTCCTTGAAGGCGGAATCTCATATAGATAGGGTGGTAAAGAAAGCTTTTGGTATGCTAGCCTTTATAAATCAGAGCATTGAGTATAGAAGCTGGGATGTAATGTTAAAATTGTACAAGGCATTGGTGAGACCAAATCTGGAGAATGGTGTACAATTTTGGTCGCCCAATTATAGGAAGGATGTCAACAAAATAGAGAGAGTACAGAGGAGATTTACTCTGGCGGGCGGGCGAGACGGGCGAGACACGGGAGTCGAGCGAGGACCAGGGGTCGGGTCAGGGCCGGGGATCCGGTGAGGACCGAGGGTCGGTTGGGCTCCGCGGGTCGGATGGCGGTCTCCAACCCCGCGACTCACCTGGCGGTCTCCAGTCGAGTGCTCTGTTGCTCTGATGAGCTCAGACGGAAGAGGGAGATTGTCCAAAAAGTTGTTGCAGCCGCAGGAACCGAAGTCCAGAAGTTCCTGTCGGCTGTACGAGATGAGTACAAGGCTGCTCCGAGTGAGCAGCCTTGAAGCAGGTAAGGGGATCGTTGCTATTTTTCCCATTCTAGGGAGACACAGGGCGTCGCGGTGTGCCCGCGCCGCCGCCATTTTGTAAACAGGAGTACGGAGGATGCCATCTCAACGGCACTTCACTCCGCCCTCTCCCACCTTGACAACAGAGACACTTATGTAAGAATGCTGTTCATCGATTACAGCTCAGCATTCAACACCATTATTCCATCAAAACTGATCACCAAACTCGGTAACCTGGGCATCGACCCCTCCCTCTGCAACTGGATACTGGACTTTCTAACCAACAGACCCCAGTCTGTGAGGTTAGACAAGCACACCTCTTCAACCCTCACTGAACACTGGCGTTCCTCAGGGCTGTGTGCTGAGCCCCCTCCTCTACTCCCTCTTCACCTATGACTGCACACCTGTACATGGTACTAACACCATCATCAAGTATGCAGATGATACAACGGTGATTGGCCTCATCAGCAACAACGATGAGCTGGCCTACAGGGAGGAGGTCCAGCACTTAGCAGCATGGTGCACTGACAACAACCTGGCCCTTAACTCCAAGAAGACCAAGGAGCTCATTGTAGACTTCAGAAAGTCCAGAGGCGTCACGCACACCCCCATCCACATTAACGGGACGGAGGTGGAACGTGTTTCTAGCTTCAGGTTCCTGGGAGTCAACATCTCCGATGACCTCTCTTGGACCCACAATACCTCTACTCTGATCAAGAAGGCTCATCAGCGTCTCTTCTTCCTGAGGAGACTGAAGAAGGTCCATCTGTCTCCTCAGATCCTGGTGAACTTCTACCGCTGCACCATCGAGAGCATCCTTACCAACTGCATCACAGTATGGTATGGCAACTGCTCTGTCTCCGACCGGAAGGCATTGCAGAGGGTGGTGAAAATTGCCCAACGCATCACCGGTTCCACGCTCCCCTCCATTGAGTCTGTCCAAAGCAAGCGCTGTCTGCGGAGGGCGCTCAGCATCGCCAAGGACTGCTCTCACCCCAACCATGGACTGTTTACCCTCCTACCATCCGGGAGGCGCTACAGGTCTCTCCGTTGCCGAACCAGCAGGTCGAGGAACAGCTTCTTTCCGGCCGCTGTCACTCTACTAAACAACGTACCTCGGTGACTGCCAATCACCCCCCCCCCCCCCCCCCCCCCCCCCCCCCCCCCCCCCCCCCCCGGACACTTATTATTATTTTTTTTATTCAAATCGTTTGCTATGTCGCTCTTCAAGGGAGATGCTAAATGCATTTCGTTGTCTCTGTACTGTACACTGACAATGACAATTAAAATTGAATCTGAATCTGAATCTGAATCTAGAATGTTGCCTGCGTTTAAACAACTAAGTTACAGAGAAAGGTTGAATAAGTTAGGTCTTTATTCTCTGGAGCGCAGAAGGTTAAGGGGGGCTTGATAGAGGTCTTTAAAATGATGAGAGGGATAGACAGAGTTGATGTGGACAAGCTTTTCCCTTTGAGAATAGGGAAGATTCAAACAAGAGGACATGACTTCAGAATTAAGGGACAGAAGTTTAGGGGTAACATGAGGGGGATCTTCTTTACTCAGAGAGTGGTAGTGGTGTGGAATGAGCTTCCAGTGGAAGTGGTGGAGGCAGGTTCGATTTTATCATCTAAAAATAAATTGGATAGGCATATGGATGAGAAGGGAATGGAGGGTTATGGTATGAGTGCAGGCAGGTGGGACTAAGGGAAAAAAAGTTGTTCGGCACAGACTTGTAGGGTCGAGATGGCCTGTTTCCGTGCTGTAATTGGTATATGGTTATATGGTTATAGGTTAAGAATAAGGAGTAAGCCCTTTAGAACAGAGACGAGGAAACACTTTTTCTCACAGAGAGTGGTGAGTCTGTGGAATTCTCTGCCTCAGAGGGCGGTGGAGGCCGGTCCTCTGGATACTTTCAAGAGAGAGTTAGATAGAGCTCTTAAAGATAGCGGGGTCAGGGGATATGTGCTGAAGGCAGGAACAGGGTACTGATTGGGTTATTGAATGGCGGTGCTGGCTCGAAGGGCCGAGTGGCCTACCCCTGCAGCTATTGTCTATTGTCTATTGTACCAGTAGACTGTGGACGATAGTAAGCATGTTTCGTCTTTCCGCTGACTGGCTAGCACGCTACAAAAGCTTACCACTGTACCTCAGTACACGTGACAAAAAACTAAACTAAATTAAACTTTGTGTTTCGTTCAGAACTGTATCAAGGAATATATTTGGGCTCCTGTGCGATTTGTAGCAAATCACAATATTGTTTCCTTCATTGGAAATAATAATGTATGTAGGATGTAATATTCTCCAGAGTTTGGGGCCAACATTTGGAACATGGCTTGCCTGTTTGTCTGGGCAAGATTGATGGATCTCGATTCATTCCTCTGCTTATATCTCACACGGCTTGTGTTAATTGACTGTGATAACAAGCCGAAGCTCAGGTGCGATTAAACTTTTTATTTTCAATTTGACTTCTGATTTCCCACCACACCACTTCTATATTTGAAACCTCCAGCACTATTTATACATTCATCATTTGCTACAGATCCACACTCCTCCGATTCTAGCTTTTATTTTTCATATGCATGAGAACAAAAACCCAAAGATGTTGCATGTCACAAAGTGTCCTCTCCATAGTCGCTGCCTCTCCCGCTGAGTTTCTCCAGCATTTTTGGCTACCTTCGATTTTTCCCGCATCTGCAGTTCTTTCTTAAACATATTCATCGCGGTTATGCAGTGCAGTTTAGTCTGTTGTCACATGTACCGAGGTACAGTGAAATGCAAGAATGTCTTTGTCCTATCTGGGACACATGACAATTAACTCTCTTGACTTGACTGTTGACACTTGGTTTCCAGTCAGCGGAAAGACAACACATGATTACAATCGAGCCGTTTACAGTGTATTTGCAAGCATCGATGCATTCGTTCAGTTTAGAGTCCACTTTGACCATCAGGCATAGAAACATAGAAACATAGAAATTAGGTGCAGGAGTCGGCCATTCGGCCCTTCGAGCCTGCACCACCATTCAATATGATCATGGCTGATCATCCAACTCAGTATCCTGTACCCTGCCTTCTCTCCATACCCCCTGATCCCTTTAGCCACAAGGGCCACATCTAACTACCTCTTAAATATAGCCAATGAACTGTGGCCTCAACTACCTTCTGTGGCAGAGAATTCCACAGATTCACCACTCTCTGTGTGAAAAATGATTTTCTCATCTCGGTCCTAAAAGACTTCCCCCTTATCCTTAAACTGTGACCCCTTGTTCTGGACTTCCCCAACATCGGGAACAATCTTCCTGCATCTAGCCTGTCCAACCCCTTAAGAATTTTGTAAGTTTCTATAAGATCCCCCCTCAATCTTCTAAATTCTAGTGAGTACAAGCCGAGTCTATCCAGTCGTTCTTGATATGAAAGTCCTGCCATCCCAGGAATCAGTCTGGTGAACCTTCTCTGTACTCCCTCTATGGCAAGAATGTTGTATACCCCGTACACTAGAACTATCCTACACACCTGGAACAATATTCCACAAGCCAATTAACCTGCAAACCTGCACGTCCTTGTAGTGTGGGAGGAAACCGGAGCTCTCGAGGAAAGCCCACCTAGCCACGGAGAGAACGCACAAAAGTATTTCACCCAGAGAGTGGTGAGGTGAGTCTGTGGAATTCTCTGGCACAGAGGGCAGTGGATGCCAATTCTCTGGATGCTTTCAAGACAGAGTTAGAAAGGGCTCTTAAAGATAGCGGAGTCAGGGGATATGGGGAGAAGGCAGGAACGGGGTACTGATTGTGGATGATCAGCCGTGATCACAGTGAATGGTGGTGCTGGCTGGAAGGGACCAAAGGCCTACTCCAGCACCTATTGTCTATTGTCTATAACTCTGTACAGACAGCACCCATAGTCAGGATCGAACCCTGGTCTCTGCAGCTGTGAGGCAGCAACTCTACCGCTGCACCACCGTGGCACTAGGTGTGGTTGAAACTCCTTGTTCTGTTTCACTGTAGTGTTGTGTTTGGCGACGTCCATTCACATTTATACTACGTGTAAAATACTCAATGTTGGGAAGAGCTTGTGTTGTGATTGCAAGTGATGGTGTGGGGTAGAAGCACTTCCCACCAACGCAATACTATAACATATACAGACTTAAGATAGAAGGGCTGATCTCAACTCATGGAAATGCGGCTCGGTGGCGCACCGGTAGAGTTGCTGCCTCACAGCACCAGAGACCCGGGTTTGATCCTGACCACGGGCGCTGTCTGTACGGAGTTTGCACGATCATCCCCGTGATTTGATCTGGTATTTTGTTGGTTCACATGCCTGATCAATGGTGTTTTATCATTAATGTTTTATTATTATTAATGTTTAGTGTTTTCTGAGTCACTGTATGTCATGTTGTTGCTTGTGGGCGGAGCACCAAGGCATATTCCTTGTATGTGAACACTTGGCCAATAAACGTACTTACTTACTTGAGCTGTGTGGGATTGCTCCTCCCACACTCCTACGACATGCTTGTTTGTAGGTTAATTGGCTCCTGCAAATTATAAATTGTCCCCAGTGTGTGTTGGATGTAACTAGTAAAGTGGATAAGGGGAGAACCAGTGGATGTGGTATATCTGGACTTCCAGAAGGCTTTCGACAAAGTCCCACATAAGAGATTAGTATACAAACTTAAAACACACGGTATTTGGGGGGTTCAGTATTGATGTGGATAGAGAACTGGCTGGCAGACAGGAAGCAAAGAGTAGGAGTAAACGGGTCCAATTCAGAATGGCAGCCAGTGACTAGTGGGGTACCGCAAGGCTCAGTGCTGGGACCCCAGCTATTTACAATATATATTAATGATTTGGACGAGGGAATTGAATGCAACATCTCCAAGTTTGTGGATGACACGAAGCTGGGGGGCAGTGTTAGATGTGCGGAGGATGCTAGGACGCTGCAAGGTGACTTGGATAGGCTGGGTGAGTGGGCAAATGCAGGGCAGATGCAGTATAATGTAGACAAATGTGAGGTTATGCACTGTGGTGGCAAAAACAGGAAAGTAGACTATTATCTGAATGGTGGCCGATTAGGAAAGGGGGAGATGCAACGAGACCTGGGTGACATGGTACACCAGTCATTGAAAGTAGGCATGCAGGTGCAGCAGGCAGTGAAGAAAGCGAATGGTATGTTAGCATTCATAGCAAAAGGATTTGAGTATAGGAGCAGGGAGGTTCTACTGCAGTTGTACAGGGTCTTGGTGAGGCCACACCTGGAGTATTGCGTACAGTTTTGGTCTTCTAATCTGAGGAAAGACATTCTTGCCATAGAGGGAGCACAGAGAAGGTTCACCAGACTGATTCCTGGGATGTCTGGACTTTCATATGAAGAAAGACTGGATAGACTCTGCTTGTACTCGCTAGAATTTAGAAGATTGAGGGGGGATCTTATAGAAACTTACAAAATTCTTAAGAGGTTGGACAGGCTAGATGCAGGAAGATTGTTCCCCATGTTGGGGAAGTCCAGACCAGGAGGTCACAGTTTAAAGATAAGGGGTACATCCTTTAAAACCAAGGTGAGAAGAACTTTTTTCACTCAGAGAGTGGTGAATCTGTGGAACTCTCTGCCACAGACGGTAGTTGAGGCCACAGTTCATTGGCTATATTTAAGAGGGAGTTGGATGTGGCCCTTGTGGCTAAAGGGATCAGGGGGTATGGAGAGAAGACACAGGTACAGTATACTGAGTTGGATGATCAGCCATGATCATATCGAATGGCAGTGCAGGCTCGAAGGGCCGAATGGCCTCTACTCCTGCACCTATTTTCTATGTTTCTTTGTTTCTATCAGCCATGATCATATTGAATGGCGGTGCAGGCTCGAAGGGCCCAATGGCCTCTACTCCTGCACCTATTTTCTATGTTTCTATGTTTCTACTACTGTGCTGGGATAGCTGGTCAGCACGGACTGGATGGGCCGAAGGGCCTGTTTCCGTGCTGCATCTCTGAAGCCTAAAGTCTAAAGAAAGCACCTCGGCAGCGTACCGTGCGGTACAAGTTAATCTGTTCTGCTTCTGTTTGCTAGGTAGGCCGACAGGAAGTTGGCGCTTGCTAAAATGGCAGAGTTACGGGGAATGCTCGACGAACTGATTGGTGTTGTAGTGATTAACTTTGGCCTAAGGCACACTGATGCTTTGCTGTTACAAAGCTTGTGAGCATTTACACTGTCAATCACAAAGCTCAGGTGAATGCGTATTTGACTACATAAGGCACCAGAGAAAATGTATGGTGGATTACTGCGAGTCCACTGAGCTACCCAGACTCTGATCCAGACGTTTTTATTGAACATGTCCAAGTTTGGCGCATTTACTAGTACACAGCCTCGTTAACGTGGGACATAGTCCCACTTTGCCTCACAGATGTTTAACCAAGTAGAAATTGACAGGAAGCCAGAGGAGATATTAGGAGGGCTTGTGCGGTGTTTGAGGGAGGATTTTAAATGACAGGGCATTGGAGAGATGATGGAGATGAAGGTTGATTGCTGAAGGATCTGCTCCCAAACTAACTTTGTGTTTTACACAAAGGCTGGTGGGTGTGTCGAACCAGCTGCCGGAATAGCTGCAGTAATTGAGGCAGGTGCGATCACCACGTTTAAGAAACATTTAGACTGAAACGTGAGGTGGACACAAAATGCTGCTGGGGTGCAGACTGCCCAAGCGGAATATGAGGTGCTGCTCCTCCAATGTCCGGTGGGACTCACTCTGGCCATGGAGGAGGCCCAGGACAGAGAGGTCGGATTCGGAATGGGAGGGGGAGTTGCACCTCATATGCCGCTCGGGCAGTTTACACCCCAGGGGCGTGAACATTGACTTCTCCAAATTCCGGTAGCCCTTATCGTCTCCTCCCCTTCTCAGCTCCCCCTCAGCCCTCTGGCTCCACCTCTTCCCTTCTTCTCTGCCCCCCCACCCCTCCCCCCCACCCCCCCCTACATCAGTCTGAAGAAGGGTTTTGGACAGAAACGTCGCCTATTTCCTTCGCTCCATAGATGCTGTCGCACCCGCTGAGTTTCTCCAGCATTTTTGTTTACCAACCCATAATGTTGCCTGTCCATTTCTTCCACACAAGCTGGGGAACTGCTGCACTTTGGGTCTTTTTTTTTTGTACATCAGCCTCTGCAGTTCCTTGTTTTGACCGATCACATCAGGTCACGTTCAGCGGGCAGCTTCATGACGTTCAAGATCTGTCGGTTCAAATGCTGCCTTTACATTCTAACTGCAGGAATGCACGCACATATTATCACCACCAATGTTATCACACAGTGCTCCTCTACACTCCATTAAACAGCGATAAGCTCAGCGTTCTCTACCAGTTGCTGTGAACGTCAGCAGCTGTGTGGCACCTCTTGCGAGCCGATGTTTATTAATAACTAGATCCTCTTTCCTCAGAGGCTACGGCTCACACAGGAAGGTCTGGGAGAAGTGTCTCGACCCAAAACGTCACATATTCCTTTTCCCCAGAGATGCTGCCTGACCCGCTGAGTTACTCCAGCACTCTGGAGTTGTTCGTATGGAGTTGTGCGGAGCTGGTCCCGACATCGCGCGGGGCTCCGAATAACTGACCGTGTTCAAAAATTCCGCGCGGCAACGGCCTGCCGGAATGTCACGCCGTACGTCAGGACTGTCCCGCGGAAGCTCAAACTTCACGTCATTGGATAGACTTCTGGTTTATACTGAAGCTCTCGTGCGACAGGGCCCTTTACTCCAGACTCTGTGAAATCTTATATCTTCTCCAAGATGCTACAAAGTTATTCTTAAGCACTCTGTGACAGGTCACCTATCCATGCAGGACAGATGCTGTTCCCGATGTTGGGGCAGCAGCATCTAGGACAAGGGGCAACGTTTCAACAAACTTAAGGAAATAGGCAGGGGGAAAACCCGGTAGGGTTTCGACCCGAAACGTTACCTATTTCCTTTTAAAACTGAGATAAGATGAACTGCTTTCACCCGCTGAGTGGTGACTCCAGCACTCTGTGAAACGTCACCTATCCATGTTCTCCACAGATGCTGCCTGACCCGCTGAGTTACTCCAGCACTCTGTGAAACGTCACCTTCATGTTCTCCACAGATGCTGCCTGACCCGCCGAGTTCCACCAACACTGTTTTGATTTATTTTGTAATGCAGCATCTGCAGTTCCTTGCGTCTTTAGCGTCTCAATAGCGTGTCGGTCACCACTGTCTTTGAATGTTTGCTCCTAATTGGGACCAGGTTCAATATGGGCAGAACTTTGTACTATTGTAGACTGTAATGGGTATCCGATGATACGCGAATTATTTTTCGGAGTTAAGGGTTATGATTTCGAAATAATGAAATAATGTTGAAGTGTAAAAATCACCACTTCTCTGTTGACAGGAAATGCATTGAAGGATTTTATTTCATTCAAGTGCTAATGTTCAAGGAACAACTTGGAAGGAATAAAGAATGTCAACATCATTCATTCCATTCACTTGTATAATTCTTGACAGTGGTGAATCTGTGGAATTCATTGCCACAGAAGGCTCTGGAGGCCAAGTCAATGGATATTTTTAAAGCAGAAATGGACAGATTCTTGATTAGGTCGACAAAAATGCTGGAGAAACTCAGCGGGTGCGGCAGCATCTATGGAGCGAAGGAAATAGGCAACGTTTCGGGCCGAAACCCTTCTGGAAATAGGCAACGTTTCGGGCCGAAACCCTTCTGGAAATAGGCAACGTTTCGGGCCGAAACCCTTCTGGAAATAGGCAACGTTTCGGGACGAAACCCTTACGGGTTTCGGCCCGAAACGTTGCCTATTTCCTTCGCTCCATAGATGTTGCTGCACCCGCTGAGTTTCGCCAGCATTCTTGTCTACCTTCGATTTTCCAGCATGTGCAGTTCCTTCTTGAACAGATTTCTGATTAGTGCGGGTGTCAGGGGTTACGGGGAGAAGGCAGGAGAATGGGGTTGGGAGAGAGAGATAGATCAGCCATGATTGAATGGCGGAGTAGACTTGATGGGTCGAGTGGACGAATTCTGCTTTCGGTATTTATTAGAACGTGACCTTCTGTTTCTGGAATGCCAAACAGATTACTCTTGGGAATATTGGCGGGAGTGGACCAATTGAAACTTTGTTTAATCTGATTATGGAGGAACAAGGCACAAAGAACTGCAGATGCTGGAATCTTACGCAAAACACAAAGTGCTGGAGGGACTCAGCAGGTCAGGCAACACCTCTGGAGGGGGAGTGGACAGAGTTTCTTGAGTGTTGTTACAAACGTTAACTGTGAAACTGTAAGGAACTCTGAAAGTTTGCTTAATAATTCTTGAAAATGGCTTGAAGCATGGCGACTCTTGGACAGGTACATGGACATGTATATGGATGTGGACATGCACACTCTTGGACAGGTACAGGCACATGTATTCACTGGAGTTTAGAAGGATGAGGGGGATATCTGATAGAAACGTATAAAATTATAAAAGAACTGGACATGCTAGATGCAGGAAAAACGTTCCCAATGTTGGGCGAGTCCAGAACCAGGGGCCACACACAGTCTTAGTATAAAGGGGAGGCCATTTAAGACTGTGAGAAAAAAACCTTTTCACTCAGAGAGTTGTGAATTTATGGAATTCCCTGCCACAGTGGGCAGTGGAGGCCAAGTCACTGGATGGATTTAAGAGTTAGATAGAGCTCTAGGGGCTAGTGGAGTCAAGGGATATGGGGAGAAGGCAGGCACGGGTTATTGATAGGGGACGATCAGCCATGATCACAATGAATGGCGGTGCTGGCTCGAAGGGCTGAGTGGCCTCCTCCTGCATCTATTTTCTATGTTACTATGGATAGTACAGGTTTGGAGGGTTATGGGCCAAGCGCAGGCAGGTGGGGCTAGTATAGATGGGACGTTGTTGGGCGGTGTTCGGCCGAAGGGCCTGTTTCCACACTGTATCCCACACTATGACTCTTGCCAACTGTCCTCAGTTCTATTCCTGTACACGTCTACTGAATACAAGATGGGCTTATGTATCACAATACTTTAAATGAATGAAATAAACAAGGTGTAACAGCAGTAGTAGGAGACTCGGCCCGCAGTGCAAACAGATGCTGCAGGCAGTCGTGGACCGTTAATAATTGCAGAGTGTTACCCATGTCCCACTTAGGAAACCTGAACGGAAACCTCTGGAGACTTTGTGCCCCATCCAAGGTTTCCGTGCGGTTCCTGGAGGTTTTCGTCAGTCTCCCTACCTGCTTCCACTACTGCAACCTCCGGCACCTGCAACCTCCGGCAACCACCTGCAACCTCCAGGGAACCGCTCGGAAAACTTGGGTGGGGCGCAAAGTCTCCAGGGGTTTCCGTTCAGGTTTCCTAAGTGGGACAGGGGCAGTGTTCAAGAGGCTGAACACTCTCAAGCCTTTCTTGACGCCGTCTGAGCGAGGGCTATATGTATGCCTTTATGTATGTACTTAATCTATGAAACATAAAAACATAGAAACATAGAAATTAGGTGCAGGAGTAGGGCCATTCAGCCCTTCGAGCCTGCACCGCCATTCAATATGATCATGGCTGATCATCCAACTCAGTATCCCGTACCTGCCTTCTCTCCATACCCCCTGATCCCTTTAGCCACAAGGGCCACATCTAACTCCCTCTTAAATATAGCCAATGAACTGGCCTCAACTACCCTCTGTGGCAGAGAGTTCCAGAGATTCACCACTCTCTGTGTGAAAAAAGTTCTTCTCATCTCGGTTTTAAAGGATTTCCCCCTTATCCTTAAGCTGTGACCCCTTGTCCTGGACTTCCCTAACATCGGGAACAATCTTCCTGCATCTAGCCTGTCCAACCCCTTAAGAATTTTGTAAGTTTCTATAAATCCCCTCTCTATCTCCTAAATTATAGAGAGTATAAACCAAGTCTATCCTGTCTTTCTTCATAAGACAGTCCTGACATCCCAGGAATCAGTCTGGTGAACCTTCTCTGCACTCCCTCTATGGCAATAATGTCCTTCCTCAGATTTGGAGACCAAAACTGTACGCAATACTCCAGGTGTGGTCTCACCAAGACCCTGTACAACTGCAGTAGAACCTCCTTGCTCCTATACTCAAATCCTTTTGCTATGAAAGCCAACATACCATTCGCTTTCTTCACTGCCTGCTGCACCTTGCATGCCTACTTTCAATGACTGGTGTACCATGACACCCAGGTCTCGCTGCATCTCCCCCTTTCCCAATCGGCCACCATTTAGATAATAGCCTGCTTTCCCGTTTTTGCCACCAAAATGGATAACCTCACATGTATCCACATTATACTGCATCTGCCAAACATTTGCCCACTCACCCAGCCTATCCAAGTCACCTTGCAGTCTCCTAGCATCCTCCTCACAGCTAACACTGCCCCCCAGCTTAGTGTCATCCGCAAACTTGGAGATATTGCCTTCAATTCAATTGAACCACTGTTGTATAAGGTTAGTACCTCCTCCAACGTAAAGCACTTTGGCCAACGAGAGTTGTTCTGGACGTTCTACCCCGATGGCCGTCATGTACCTTCTGATATTCCCGTCCGTATCATCTGTCCACCAACACAACGGCCAGCTTTATCGTACAGCGCAAGGCTTATCCCTAGTCCGATGCTGAATGCCATCTCACAGTAGACAAAAGTGCTGGAGAATCAGCGGGTGCAGCAGCATCTATGGAGCAAATATAAACCTTCGGGTTTCGGCCCGAAACGTTGCCTATTTCCTTCGCTCCATAGATGCTGCCGCACCCTTTGAGTTTCTCCAGCACTTTTGTCTACCTTCGATTTTCCAGCATCTGCAGTTCCTTCTTAAACACCATCTCACCGTGAGCTCCTGACATTTCTCCAGACCAAGTCAAGTCAAGTCGTCAAGTCGATAGATGCTGCCACATACCCCGAGATTGCAGTGAAATGAAAGTTGCTCGCGGAACAACAAAACAACCAAACAAATTTTGTCTACCACATTCGATTTTCATAGCACGTCTGCAGTTAGTCCCTTCTTTTACACCGAATTGCCTCTGGGAAGAAACTCCTTCTCACCTCTGAGCTCACTGCACATTTGCTGACCGTAGAACAGTCCTCCAGATACTTTGCGATGTTAGCATCTGGCAGGTATGTAAGTCCCTCCAGTCTGAATCACCATATTGTCAGTCACGTTTTGACATTGACACATAGCAACAGAAGGGCAAGTCTACACGGTGAGTATCCTCGAATGTCCTGTTACATCTGCGAGCCACAGAACCAGGGGCCACACAGTTTAAGAATCATGCCCCTGTCCCACTTAGGAAACCTGAACGGAGACCCCTGGAGACTTTGAGCCCCACCCAAGGTTTCCGAGCGGTTCCCCGGAGGTTGCAGGTGGTTGCCGGAGGTTGCAGGTAGTGGAAGCAGGTAGGGAGACTGACAAAAACCTCCGGGGATCGCACGGAAACCTTGGGGAGGGGCGCAAAGTCTCCAGAGGTTTCCGTTCAGGTTTCCTAAGCGGGACAGGGGCATAAGGGGTAATTTAGAACGGAGACGAGGAAACACTTTTTCTCACGGAGAGTTGTGAGTCTGTGGAATTCACTGCCTCAGAGGGCGGTGGAGGCAGGTTATAGAAACATAGAAATTAGGTGCAGGAGTAGGCCATTCGGCCCTTCGAGTCTGCACCGCCATTCAATATGATCATGGCTGATCATCCAACTCAGTATCCCGTACCTGCCTTCTCTCCATACCCTCTGATCCCCTTGGCCACAAGGGCCACATCTAACCCCCTTCTTAAATATAGCCAATGAACTGGCTATATTTAGGTTCTCTGGATACTTTCAAGAGAGAGCTAGATAGGGCTCTTAAAGATAGCGGAGTCGGGGGATATGGGGAGAAGGCAGGAACGGGGTACTGATTGGGGATGATCAGCCACGATCACATTGAATGGCGGTGCTGGCTCGAAGGGCCGAATGGCCTGCTCCTGCACCTATTGTCTATTGTCTATTGAATGGATGGAAGAAATGGTCACTGTCTTTTTCCCAAGGTAGAGGGGGCTTAAGGTAAGAATAGAGAGACATAAGAGAGGCCTCAGGGGCAACAGTTTCACTTGGAGGGTATCTGGAATGCATTGCCAGAAGAAACATAGAAACTTAGAAACATAGAAATTAGGTGCAGGAGTAGGCCATTCGGCCCTTCGAGCCTGCACTGCCATTCAATATGATCATGGCTGATCATCCAACTCAGTATCCCTATACTATACTAGACTAGAAGCTATACAAGTGGACACAACCATGACCTTTGGGACTATGACCAGGCGAGGACAATATTCCTTGGAGCGCAGGAGGATGAGGGGTGATCTTATACTGGTGTGAACAAAGGCATGAGAGGAATAGATGGCGTAAATGGCGAGAGTCTTTTTGCCTAGAGTAAGGGAATCGAGATCCCAAGGGCATAGGTTTATGGTGAAGAGGGAAAGATTTACTAGGAACCTAGGGGGCAACATTTTTTACACAAAGGGTGATGGGTGTATGGAACGAGCTGCCAGAGGAGGTAGTTGGAGCAGCCGGGTACATGGATAAGGTACACAAAAATTCTGGAGAAACTCAGCGGGTGCAGCAACATCTATGGAGCGAAGGAAATAGGCAACGTTTCGGGCCGAAACCCGAAAGGGTTTCGGCCCAAAACGTTGCCTATTTCCTTGGGTTTCGGCCCGAAACGTTGCCTATTTCCTTCCCTCCATAGATGCTGCTGCACCCGCTGAGTTTCTCCAGCATTTTTGTCTACCTTCGATTTTCCAGCATCTGCAGTTCCTACTTGAACAGGTACATGGATAAGACAGGTTTCAAGGGATATGGACCAAATGCAGGCAGGTGAGACAAGTGCAGATGAGGCGTGTTGGTTGGGGCCGGTAATTTAAGCCGAAGGGCCTGTTTCCACGCCGTATGACTCTATGACTCCATCTATCGCTCTAAGCCATTTGGATATTTAGTCACGGTGGCGCAGCGGTAGAGTCGCTGGCTTACAGCAAAAATGCAGCGCCGGAGACCAGGGTTCGATCCCGACTACGGGTGCTGTCTGTACTGAGTTTGTTCGTTCTCCTCATGACCAGTGTAGGGTTTTCTTCGAGATCTTCGGTTTCCTCCCACACTCCAAAGACGTTAATTGACTCGATAAATGTAAAAAATCAGCCAGTGTATAAAAATTTGTCCAACTTCCAGTAAGTAAGTAAGTAAGTTTATTTGGCCAAGTATTCCCATACAAGGAATTTGCCTTGGTGCTCCGCCCACAAGTAACAACATGACATGCAGTGACAGTTACGAATGACTCAGAAAACATTAAACATTAATAATAATAAAACATTAATGATAAAACACCATTGATCAAGCATGTGAACCAACAAAATACCAGATCAAAGGGAGGCTACAGATTTTTGGCTGTTGGGTAGAGCTGTGGCAGCTTTGACAGTCCGGAGTTGCCTTCCAGAGGGAAGTGATTCAAAGCGTTTGTGGCCAGGGTGAGAGGGGTCAGAGGTGATCTTGCCCGTATATTCCCCAGTGGACTCTTCGGAATGTACAAGGATATACTGTCTGGATGGGCAAAGTTCACAGGGCAATGGGCCAAAAGCAGGCACATGGATCTAGCCAAAGATGCCAACCCTGGTTGGAGTGGACTCGTTGGATGAAGGGCCTGTTTCCGTACAGCACAGCTTCATGACTCAATCCCTCTGGTATATCACTGCCATGTCCCTCTACCCAAATGTCAGCTTTCCAGTTTCCACTTAGCTCTTTGAAGCTTTGAGCAATTCGAGAGCATGTCCAATACATCAGCTTTCAACTTTTCTGCACCTTGCTTCCCCAGATAAAATCATCTTGCACTCTTTGTGATAATAATTAATATTGCTTCAGCACTCTGAGATGAAGTGCATCTCGAGCAAAGCCTTTGAACATTTTGTCAAACTCCTAAGCCCTTGCGGAATTTCTAAATCGCACTATTGATCCCAGGTGATGCAATAAAACAGGATATTTTCTGTAGGATATATCCCTAGTCTCTTAGGATCTGGAAGGGATTACTTGTAAAACACTTTTGAAGAATCCTGCCGGACATTTTATTTTTGACTGAAAGCCGAGTAGGATTTGTTCTGCTGGTGGGGAGGGTGAAGGTGCTGAAATGTAGAATTGATTTGATTGTCGTGTCAGTTAGTCGTCAATGAAAGAAGGAAATTGGCAATCAAACAAGAACTCTACCAGGTTTGTCAGCATGCATAGCCGTTGGCCATTCGTAGAGGTCTGTTAGCCTGCTCTCGTGTGTAGAGAGTCCATCTTCAGTATGATTTATGTTCAACAAAGAACTGCAGATGCTGGTTTAAACCGAAGATAGACACAAAATGCTGGAGTAACTCAGCGGGACAGGCAGCATCTCTGGAGAGAAGGAACGGGAGACCCTTCTTTAGACCGTGAGTCGGGGGAGAGGGAAACTGAAGATATAGAAGGAACGTGGAACAAATGAATGAAAGATGCAAAAAGGTCTGTGGAAAGATCTTCACCCGAAACATCACCCATTCCTTCTCTCCAGAGATGCTGCCTGTCCCGCTGAGTTACTCCAGCATCTTGTGTCTATCATTGCCTTGTGCTTAATTTCATTTGGTTTAGAGATACAGCGCGGAAACAGGCCCTTCGGCCCACCAAGTCCGCCCCGACCAGCGATCCCCGCACGCTAACACTACCCTACACACACTAGGGACAATTTACAATTATACCATGCCAATTGATCTATGAGTGTGGGAGGAAACCGGAGCTCCTGGAGAAAACCCACGCAGGTAGGTCACGGGGGGAATGTACAAACTCTGTACACAGAGCACCTGTAGTCGGGATGGAACCTGAGTCTCTGGCGCTGTGAGGCAGCAACTCTACCCAATGCGCCACCGTGCCGTGTTCAAAACTGAATTCTTACCAAAAAAGTTGCTTTTGCACAAGACCTCTATCAAGGGGGCTCATTAAAATCTAAATGTCGAGGGATTGCAGCGTTGCGAGTGAGGTTTGATCAAAACATTATCATCAGCAATGATAGTGCAGTTCAAATAATTTTGTGACAGGGCAGTGTCAAATAATGGGCGTTCTGCCCAAGAGTTGGCCAGCACTTCAAGGACACTTTGTCAGTGCAAACAAATCGAGGCACGCACAGGCAGTGGAAGATAGACACAGAGTGCTGGAGTAACTCAGCGGGCCAGGCAGCATCTGTGGAGAACATGGATAGGTGACGTTTCACAGAGTGCTGGAGTAACTCAGTGGGTCAGGCAGCAGGCAGCATCTGTGGAGAACATGGATAGGTGACGTTTCATAGAGTGCTGGAGTAACTCAGCTGGTGCAGCAGCATCTATGGAGAACATGGATAGGTGACGTTTCACAGATTGCTGGAGTAACTCAGCGGGTCAGGCAGCATCTCTGGAGGAAACAATTAGGTGACGTTTCGGGTCAAAACCCCTCGTTAGTCTGTGAGTCGGGGGAGAGGGAACCTAAAGATATAGAAGAAACGTGGAACAAATGAATGAAAGATGCAAAACGCAGCAACGACCAAGGTCTGTGGAAAGATCTCCACCCGAAATGTCACCCGTTCCTTCTCTCCAGACATGTTGCCTGTCCCGCTGAGTTACTCCAGCATTTTGTGTCTATAGACAAAAGATAATAGACAATAGGTGCAGGAGCAGGCCATTCGGCCCTTCAAGCCAGCACCGCCATTCAATTTGATCATGGCTGACTGAAGAAGGGTTTCGGCCCGAAACGTTGCCTATTTCCTTCGCTCCATAGATGCTGCTGCACCCGCTGATTTTCTCCAGCTTTTTTGTGTACCTTCGATTTGCCAGCATCTGCAGTTCCTTCTTAAACCCCACTCCTGCCTCCACCGCGCTCTGAGGCAGAGAATGCCACAGACTCACAACTCTCTGTGAGGAAAGGTGTTTCCTCCTTAATGTCCTAAATGGCTCACCCCTTATTCTTAAACTGTGGCCCCTGGTTCTGGACTCCCCCACCATCGGGAACATGTTTCCTGCCTCTAGCGTGTTCGAACCCTTAACAATCTTATATGTTTCAATGAGATCCCCTCTCATCCTTCTAAACTCCAGAGTGTACAAGCCCAGCTGCTCCGTTCTCTCAACATATGACAGTCCCGCCATCCCGGGAATTAACCTGGTGAACCTACGCTGCACTCCCTCAATAGCAAGACCTGAGACCTGTGATTAAACATTGTTGTGCAACACCGCTTGCAAGAAAATACAGAAATTCGAGTGCAAAGGTTTAGATTAGTTTAGTTTAGTTTAGAGATACAGCGCAGAAACAGGCCCTTCGGCCCACCGAGTCCGCGCCGACCAGCGATCACCGCGTACTGTCCTACACACACGAGGGACAATTTACATTTGGTGAGAAGCCAATTAACCTACAAACCTGCACGACTTTGGAGTGTGGGAGGAAACCGGAATACCCAGAGAAAACCCACGCGGTCCTAAGGAGAACGTACAAACTCCTTAGAGACAGCACCCAAGGTCAGGATCGAACCTGCGTCTCTGGCGCTGTGAGGCAGCAACTCTACCGCTGCGCCACCGTGACATGCTGGTGTAAATGGTTTGATTTTGAGCCACAGGGAGACACAATGGTGCTCCTTCTCTTTGCCTGTCCCCTAAGGCGACTCTTTAGGCGACTGCCAGGGACTATTTTTAATGGGATTCACCTACGACATTGGCAACCTACGACAGGAAAAATCAACGCCACTGTCGACGAAAAATATTCAACATGTTGAAAATTTTGCGGCAGTCGCCCGAAAAAATCTCCTAAGTGGGACGGGCCCATTATGCTGACGGAATGAACAGAGCCCCTATTCCAAGTCACCAATAGCTTCCTGTCCTAAGATCGACGCAAAAAGCTGGAGTAACTCAGCTGGTCAGGCAGCATCTCTGGAGAGAAGGAATAGGTGACGTTTTGGGTCTAGACCCCTCTTCAGACTGCCCTTCGCCCGTTTCATCACATTCTTTTGTCTAATCCTGTGATTTTGGGGATCATGGTTTCACACACGCACACACACGCATGCACTCACATACACGCACACACACGCACGCATACACTCACATACCCGCACACACACACACACACACGCACGCACTCATACACGCACGCACACGCACGCACACACTCACATACACACACGCACACACACACACGCACGCACTCATACACACGTACACACACACAAACACTCACATACACGCACACACGCACACACTCACATACACACACGCACACACACGCACTCACATACACGCGCACACACACGCATGCATGCACACACACACACACACACGCACACACACACACACACACACTTACACACGCATACACACACACACACACACACATGCACACATATATACATGCACGCACACACATGCACACACACACGCACACGCACACGCACATGCACACGCACACACACACGCAGGCACGCAGGCACGCACGCACACACACACACACACACGCACGCACGCATACACACACACACACACACACACACACACACACACACGCACACACACACACACACGCACACACACGCGCACACACACACACACACACACACACACACACACACACACACACACGCGCACACACACACACACACACACACACACACACACGCACGCACACACACACACACACACACACACACACACACACACACACACACACAACACACACACACACACACACACACACACACACACACACACACACACACACACACACACACACACACACACACACACACACACACACACACACACACACGCGCAGCCCAAGCATTTTCCAGGTTCAAGACTTGTGCCGGCCCCTGCCACTAATTTGTGACATATTTTCCTTGATGCTGCCGAGCATCTCCTGGGACAAAGACTAAGAAGGCACGCCTTGCTGCCTCTATCTTTGCTTGTGATTCTTAATGATAGAGCGCAACTCAGAACAGGGGAAGAAAGAGAATCATATCTTAAAGCTGCGCATAATGATTCATCATTTAAAATTTTATATTTATGAGTACGGTTCTTTGAAGTGGTTGTCTGGCAACTTCCAATGAGGGGAAAAAAAAATATCAAGGCCAAGCGACTAATCCATTCACTGTTTTGGAATTATACTGGGGCCGCCTTGTGCAACAGTGTTATTCTGTTGTTTGGGTGCTTTTCAAAACATTAGAAAAGATTCTGTGCAGAGAGAAAAGGAATTATCGGGAGTGAAAGGCAGGATTAACAAAGCTGTTATGGAAACCCGCGTCCCTTAATTGTGTTCTGTCATTCCACCAGAAATGCCCCATTTTCCGCCTCTAACAGCTGCACGGATAGATACCTGCTGCTTCAGATATCACAGATACCAGATGTTTGGGCAGGGCAGTGGATGCCTCTTTGAAGATTCCTTTGGCAGTTTCCGGACTTCAAAGGGTTTTCCTTTTAATTTGAAAAAAGCGCAGTTCTTTGTGGTCCTATCTTCACAAGTCAGGATCTATTTCTGCATATTATTTCCTTTATTTCCCGTTTAATCTTCCCTCGCCTGGTCCGAAATCACGGGTAGCTTTGTTCCCTTTGATTTGTTTAACTTTGTTTATTTTATTTGGGACTGGATTTTGCCCCCGTCCGATTATTTGTTTTACCCAGGGTGTGGGAAAGCTAGAATTCAGAAGATTGAGGGGGGATCTTATAGAAACTTACAAAATTCTTAAGGGGTTGGACAGGTTTGATGCAGGAAGATTGTTCCCGATGTTGGGGAAGTCCAGAACAAGGGGTCACACAGTTTAAGGATAAGGGGAAAGTCTTTTAGGACCGAGATGAGAAAATCATTTTTTACACAGAGAGTGGTGAATCTGTGGAATTCTCTGCCACAGAAGGTAGTTGAGGCCACAGTTCATTGGCTATATTTAAGAGGGAGTTAGATGTGGCCCTTGTGGCTAAAGGGAGGTGGCTATGGAGAGAAGGCAGGTACGGGATACTGAGTTGGATGATCAGCCATGATCATATTGAATGGCGGTGCAGGCTCGAAGGGCCGAATGGCCTACTCCTGCACCTAATTTCTATGTTTCTATGAAAGGACTCTCCTCACCCTGTCCCCCCCCCCAACCCCCCATCAGTCTGAAGAAGGGTTTTGGCCCGAAACGTTGCCTATTTCCTTCGCTCCATAGATGCTGCTGCACCCACTGAGTTTCTCCAGCCTTTTTGTCTACCAAAAATTTCAATTTGCCATTGTTTGATGCTTAATTTGGATGTGCGGTGCTTTGAATTAAATGTTCCAGTTTATTTAGTTCAAGTTCAAGCTCAAGTTGACATTTTCTGTCACGTGCATCAATTAAGGTACAGTGGAATTTAATTTACCATACAGCCACACACACAAAGAGAGAACAATACACAATAGAATAGACAATAGACAATAGGTGCAGGAGTAGGCCATTCAGCCCTTCGAGCCAGCACCGCCATTTAATGTGATCATGGCTGATCATCCCCAATCAGTACCCCGTTCCTGCCTTCTCCCCATATCCCCTGACTCCGCTATCTTTAAGAACCCTATCGAGCTCTCTCTTGAAAGTATCCAGAGAACCGGCCTCCACCGCCCTCTGAGGCAGAGAATTCCACAGACTCACCACTCTCTGTGAGAAAAAGTGTTTCCTCGTCTCCGTTCTCAATGGCTTACTCCTTATTCTTAAACTGTGTGGCCCCTGGTTCTGGACTCCCCCAACATCGGGAACATGTTTCCTGCCTCTAGCGTGTCCAAACCCTCAACAATCTTATATGTTTCAATGAGAAACCCTCTCATCCTTCTAAACTCTTCTAAACTGATGGGCTGAATGTCCTAATTCTGCTGCTATCAGAAGGTCATAAGTGATAGGAGCAGAATTAGGCCATTCGGCCCATCATGTCTACTCCGCCATTCAATCACGGCTGATCTATCTCTCCCTCCTAACCCCCGTTCTCCTGCCTTCTCCCCATATCCCCTGACACCCGTACTAATCAAGAATCTATCTATCTCTGCCTTAAAAATATCCACTGACTTGGCCTCCACAGCCTTCAGTGGCAATGAATCCTACAGATTCACCACCCTCTAAAGGAAATTTTGTTTTGGATTATTTTAGTCAAGTTACTTAGCATAACGAATTATTAATATATTACCTTATTGATTATTGTAGAATATTTTTGTGTGATTCTAGAAAGCTGTAGAAAGTGAGAATGTCATTGTTTGTCGGGACCTTTCTTCAGACCGTTGCTGGTACAGATGGCAAACACTCGTGACTCTCGTGTTGTCCTCTCATATGCAGCACAACACAGGGCCTGTAAGCCTGCCTCTCTGGTACACCTTTTGGGCAGCTCCATAACAGATTCACCAGCATTTTACTGAGCCACAACTTAAATGCTGAAAGATACCAAACCGTTGAGCCAGAGCGATCAGATTTGAACGAATCATCTCGGAAAAAGTGAGTGTGTGGATTTCTCTGCCTCACAGGGGGTTGGTTCTCTGGATGCTTTCAAGAGAGAGTTAGATAGAGTTCTGAGGGATAGCGGAGTTAAGGGAAATGGAGAGAAGGCAGGAAGGAACGCGGTACTGATTGGGGATGATCAGCCATGATCACATTGAATGGCGGTGCTGGCTTGAAGGGCTGAATGGCCTACTCCTGCACATACAGTCTATTGTCTATTGTCTAAAATGAGATGGACTGCCCAGGAGACGTTCTGCATATGGGGGTAATACCAAGCCTCTCCTCTCTCTCTCGCTGCTGCCATTGACATTTCTGGCACGCGTGCAGCTATCGACACAGACACACACGCACGCACGCTCAGCAGGCTGGTTTCTCCAAAGTGCGTGAAGTCACGGTGAGAGGAGAAAATCGAGCGAACAGCAGGGAAGGCATCTGCCGCTGAGAGGCAGCCTTCAGCAAACGACAAACAGCTGCCGAAAAAACGTACAGGTGGTGAGAGACGCCGAGAGTGGCTCCAGCGTTTGTTTTAAGGCAGAGACAGATAGATCCTTGATTCATACGGGTGTCAGAGGTTATGGAGTAGACTTGATGGGCCGAATGGCCTAATTCTACTCCCATTCCTTATGGCAGGGTTCAGGCGTGGGGGAGAGAGAGGGTGGTGGGTGTATGGAAACATAGAAACATAGAAATTAGGTGCAGGAGTAGGCCATTCGGCCCTTTGAGCCTGCACCGCCATTCAATATGATCATGGCTGATCATCCAACTCAGTATCCCGTACCTGCCTTCTCTCCATACCCCCTGATCCCCTTAGCCACAAGGGCCACATCTAACTCCCTCTTAAATATAGCCAATGAACTGTGGCCTCAACTACCCTCTGTGGCAGAGAGTTCCAGAGATTCACCACTCTCTGTGTGAAAAACGTTCTTCTCATCTCGGTTTTAAAGGATTTCCCCCTTATCCTTAAGCTGTGACCCCTTGTCCTGGACTTCCCTAACATCGGGAACAATCTTCCTGCATCTAGCCTGTCCAACCCCTTAAGAATTTTGTAAGTTTCTATAAGATCCCCTCTCAATCTTCTAAATTCTAGAGAGTATAAACCAAGTCTATCCAAGCTGCCAGAGGAGGTAGTTGAGGCAGGGACTATCGCAATGTTTAAGACACATTTAGACAGGTGGATGAAGAGGTATGGAGAAGGGTCATGTTGCAGGTATACAAGGCGTCGGTGTATTGTGATTTAGAGTAGTGTAATTTAGAGTATTGTGTTCAGTTTTGGGCACTGTGTTATAGGAAAGATGTTGTCAAGCTGGAAAGGGTGCAGAGATATTTACGAGGATGTTGCCAGGACTAGAAGGTCTGAGCTACAGGGAGAGGTTGAGCAGGCTGGGTCTCTATTCATTGGAGTGCAAGAGGATGAGGGGTGGTCTTATAGAGGTGTACAAAATCATGAGAGGAATAGATGGGGTAGACACACAGAGTCTCTGACCCAGAGTAGGGGAATCGATGGCCAGAGGACATCGGTTTAAGATGAAGGGGAAAAGATTTAATGGGAATCTGAGGGGGAACTTCTTCACACAAATGGGTGGTGGGTGTATGGAATGAGAAGCCAGAGGAGGTAGTTGAGGTTGGGACTATCCCAATGTTCCTTAAGCTAGGTAGATAAAATTGTTGGAGAAACTCAGCGGGTGAGGGGGGATCTTATAGAAACTTACAAAATTCTTAAGGAGTTGGACAGGCTAGATGCAGGAAGATTGTTCCCGATGTTGGGGAAGTCCAGAACAAGGGGTCACAGTTTAAGGATGAAGGGGAAATCTTTTAGGACTGAGATGAGAAAAACATTTTACACACAGAGAGTGGTGAATCTGTGGAATTCTCTGCCACAGAAGGTAGTTGAGGCCACAGTTCATTGGCTATATTTAAGAGGGAGTTAGATGTGGCCCTTGTGGCTAAAGGGATCAGGGGGTATGGAGAGAAGGCAGGTACAGGATACTGAGTTGGATGATCAGCCATGATCACATTGAATGGCGGTGCAGTCTCGAAGGGCCGAATGGCCTACTCCTGCACCTATTTTCTATGTTTCTATGTGAGGCAGCATCTATGGAGCGAAGGAATAGGTGACTGTATCTTCCCCTCTGCTCTACCAATTGTACTGGAGTTTAGCTTGATGGCATGTCTGATCTGATCGGATAGCATGCAGACCAATGATGTTCACTGTACCTCGGTGCAGGTGACATTACTAAACCTAAACCTAAACCTAAAGAACGATAAGAGGCAGAGAGACGTTAATGCACATAAAGTTAATTGTGTTTAAGAAGGAACTGCAGATGCTGGAAAATCGAAGGTAGACACAAATGCTGGAGAAACTCAGCGGGTGAGGCAGCATCTATGGAGCGAAGGAAATAAGCGACGTTTCGGGTCGAGACCCTTCTTCAGACCCATTCCTTCTCTCCAGAGATGCTGCCTCACCCGCTGAGTTACTCCACCATTTTGTGTCTACCTTCAAAGGCCGAGCAATGATAGTTTGAGAGTCACCAAAGAGGTAGACAGCAGTTCATCACTGAAGATAGACACAAGATGCTGGAGTAACTCAGCGGGACAGGCAGTATCTCTGGAGAGAAGGAATGGGCAACATTTCGGGTCGAGACCCTTCTTCAGTGTCATAGAAACATAGATACATAGAAAATAGGTGCATTAGTAGGCCATTCGGCCCTTCGAGCCTGCACCGCCATTCAATATGATCATGGATGATCATCCAACTCAGTATCCTGTACCTGCCTTCTCTCCATACCCCCTGATCCCTTTAGCCACAAGGGCCACATCTATCTCCCTTTTAAATATAACCAATGAACTGTGGCCTCAACTACCTTCTGTGGCAGAGAGTTCCAGAGATTCACCACTCTCTGTGTAAAAAATGATATTCTCATCTCAGTCCTAAAAGACTTCCCTCTTATCCTTAAACTGTGACCCCTTGTTCTGGACTTCCCCAACATCGGGAAGAATCTTCCTGCATCTAGCCTGTCCAACCCCTTAAGAATGTTGTAAGTTTCTATAAGAACCCCCCTCAATCTTCTAAATTCTAGCGAGTACAAGCCGAGTCTACCCAGTCTTTCTTCTCAACCCGAAACGTCACCTATTGAGTCTGAAGAAGGGTCTCGGCCCGAAACGTCGCCTATTTCCTTCGCTCCGTAGATGCTGCCTCACCCGCTGAGTTTCTCCAGCATTTTTATCTACCTTAAAGTTAATTATGGGCAGGATTGTGTGGATGAAACTTAGCTCAAGATCGAACGTGACGCTGAGGTTTAAGTCAGTCCGGGAAGAGATAATGAACTATGACAGGAAAGACAATACATTCAAGGCAATGTCGGAAAGGCACCCAGGCAAGGTTGAACAGCATGCGGGGGCCATTGAGTTTTCTCTCAAGTAATTAATGAATAGCTTTTGGTCAATGATGGCGTAAATTTTTTTTTCTCCGTCTCTGGAACGGGCTGCGAGATTTCCAGCTCGATGCTCGCTGGAACCCGTGCGTTAGAACATCAAAAATCTTAAATAAGGATTTAAACGAGAAAGTGATTCTTTTTTAAGTGGAACAATTTGTCCAGCAGAGCAGCTGAAAGGTAAGGAGATGACAGCAGTAAGATGTCGGGGGAAATTTACCATCTGCGGACCAAAGCTATTTCATGTAAACAGTCTCCGACATGTGGGCATGTGGTGGCGCAGCGGTAGAGTTGCGGCCTTACAGAGCCTACAGCGCCGGAGACACGGGTTCCAACCGGGTACTGTCATAGAAACATAGAAACATAGAAAATAGGTGCAGGAGGAGGCCATTCGGCCCTTCGAGCCAGCACCGCCATTCATTGTGATCATGGCTGATCGTCCCCTATCAATAACCCGTGCCTGCCTTCTCCCCATATCCTTTGACTCCACTAGTCCCTTGAGCTCTATCTAACTCTCTCTTAAATCCATCCAGTGACTTGGCCTCCACTGCCCTCACTGTGGCAGGGAATTCCACAAATTCACAACTCTCTGGGTGAACAGGTTTTTTCTCAGTGTTAAATGACCTCCCCTTTATTGTAAGACTGTGTGGCCCCTGGTTCTGGACTCGCCCAACATCGGGAACATGTTTCCAGCCTCTAGCATGTCCAAACCTTTAATAATCTTATATATTTCAATAAGATCACCTCTCATCCTTCTAAACTCCAGAGTGTACAAGCCCAGTCGCTCCATTCTATCCACATATGACAGTCCCGCCATCGCTGGAATTAACCTGGTGAACCTACGCTGCACTCCCTCAATAGCGAGAATGTCTTTCCTCAAATTTGGAGACCAAAACTGCACACAATACTCCATTAGGCACAGATAGGGGAGACAGTCAGAACCTTTTCCCCAGGGTGGAAATGTCCAATTGCGGAAGTAGCTGTTCCTGAACCTGGACGTTAGTTTTCAGGCTTCTGTACCTTCTTCCTGATGGGAGGGGTGAGATGAGTGTGTGGCCAGGATGGTGTGTGGGTCTTTGATGATGTTGGCTGCCTTTTTGAGGCAGCAACTATGATAGATCCCTTTGATGGTGGTGAGGTCAGATCCGGTGATGAACTGGGCAGTGGTCACAACTTTTTGTAGTATTTTCCGCTCCTGGACATTCAAGTTGCCGAACCAGGCCACGATGCAACTGGTCAGAATGCTCTCTGCCGTGCACCTGTAGAGGTTGAGGAGAATCCTCTTTGACATGCCGAATCTCCGTAATCTTCTCAGGAAGTAGAGCCTTCTCTCCAAATCCTGACCTTCCCTCCGAGTTCCCGCTGCCTGACCCGCTGAGTTACTCCAGCACTCTGTGCTTTGAACAAGAAACATAGAAACATAGAAATTAGGTGCAGGAGTAGGCCATTCGGCCCTTCGAGCCTGCACTGCCATTCAATATGATCATGGCTGATCATCCAACAGTATCCTGTTCCTGCCTTCTCTCCATACCCCCTGATCCCTTTAGCCACAAGGGCCACATCTAACTCCCTGTCAAATATAGCAACTGTATATACAAATATAGCCTAACTCAGCGGGTTAGGCAGCATCTGTGGAGAACATGGATACCTGATCCATTTCACAGAGTGCTGGAGACCTCAGTTATGTCAGCAGCATCTATGGAGCTAAGGAAATAGGCAACGTTTCGGGCTGAAACCCTTCTGGAAATAGGCAACGTTTTGGACCGAAACCCGGAAGGGTTTCGGCCCGAAACGTTGCCTATTTCCTTAGCTCCATAGATGCTGCTGCACCCGCTGAGTTACTCCAGCACTCTGTGAAACGTCACCTATCCATGTTCAGCACAGATGCTGCCTGACCCGCTGAGTTACTCCAGCATTTGAACAATGATAGAAACATAGAAACATAGAAATTGCTGGAGGAGTAGAGGCCATCAGGCGGGTCGAGGCAGCACCGCCATTCATATGATCATGGGGATCATCCAATGGATATCCCGTACCTGCCTTCTCACCAGACCCCTGAGTCCCTTTAGCCGGGTCAGGCCAGCATCTAACTCCCTCTTAAATATAGCAACTCAGTATATACAAATATAGTAACTCAGTGGGTCAGGCAGCATCCGTGGAGAACATGGATAGGTGACGTTTCACAGAGTGCTGGAGTAACTCAGCGGGCCAGGCAGCATCTGTGGGGAACATATAGATTCCTGCAATCTCCCCTTCTGCCTCCATGTTACAACTAGTTAATCTTGGCATGTGGCGGAACTCTCAAATATCTTCTAATTGCTGCAGTTACTGTACAGATACAGAGTTAATCCTCTTTGGCAGCAAGGCTTGGCTGTAAGAGGGGGAGTGTTCATAAAAGGTGGAGGATTCAATGTCGCTGCCATCTCAGCTCCGATCTCTTCTGGTTATTGGAACCGAAACCTCCAGCTGTGAGAAGTGGAAAATGAAGAGCGGATTAACTGTTGAGAACTCCACTTCTTGCTATTTTTCTGCGCGGAAAAAGTAGAAGAAAGAATGTAGTAGCGAGAAAGGATGAGCAGAATTAGCCCCCACCATTGGTTCCATCTACGCTTCACCAATGCTTCGGAAAGCCACCGTTCCGTGGTCACCGTTCGGAAAGCCACCATTCCTACCTCCAGTCTCACACCCTCTTCTGAAAGAAGGGTTCCGACCCGCAACGTCACCTATTCCTTTTCTCCAGAAATGCTGCCTGACCCGCTGAGTTACTCCAGCACTCTGTGAAACGTCACCTATCCATGTTCTCCACAGATGCTGCCCGACCCGCTGAGTTATGGTGCAGCAGCATCTATGGAGCGAAGGAAATAGGCTACGTTTCGGGCCGAAACCCTTCTGGAAATAGGCAACGTTTCGGGCCGAAACCCGGAAGGGTTTCGACCCGAAACGTTACCTATTTCCTTAGCTCCATAGATGCTGCTGCACCCGCTGAGTTACTCCAGCACTCTGTGAAACGTCACCTATCCATGTTCTCCACAGATGCTGCCTGACCCGCTGAGTTACTCCAGCGCTCTGTGAAACGTCACCTATCCATGTTCTCCACAGATGCTGCCTGGCCCGCTGAGTTACTCCAGCACTCTGTGAAACGTCACCTATCCATGTTCTCCACAGATGCTGCCTGACCCGCTGAGTTACTCCAGCACTCTGTGAAACGTTACCTATCCATGTTCTCCACAGATGCTGCCTGACCCGCTGAGTTACTCCAGCACCTTGTTGCATATCTTCAACATGATCAACGACTTGTCCCACCCCAGTCAATCCTTCTTTCTCCACTCCCATTGTGCAGAAGGTACAGAAGCTTGAAAGCGCGCACCACCAGACTCCGGAACAGCTTCTTCCCCTCTGTTATCAGGCTTCTGAACGGCCGTTCCATAAGCTAGGGTACTGTCCGATTCACCTCTGCCCCATTGCGGACATTGGACTTTGTCTGTGGAACTGCCGCGCTACAATGCTGAGAACTATATTCTGCACTCTGTATCTTGCCCTTTGCTCCACCTGTTGGACTGGAGTTAGATTTGATTGTATTCACGTATAGTATTATCTGGTCTGATTGTATAGCAAAAGGATTTGAGTCTAGGAGCAGGGAGGTTCTACTGCAGTTGTACAGGGTCTTGGTGAGACCACACCTGGAGTATTGCGTACAGTTTTGGTCTCCTAATCTGAGGAAAGACATTTCTGCCATAGAGGGAGTACAGAGAAGGTTCACCAGACTGATTCCTGGGATGTCAGGACTTTCATATGAAGAAAGATTGGATAGACTCGGTTTATACTCACTAGAATTTAGAAGATTGAGGGAGGATCTTATAGAAACTTACAAAATTCTTAAGGGGTTGGACAGGGTAGATGCAGGAAGATTGCTCCCGATGTTGGGGAAGTCCAGGACAAGGGGTCACAGCTTAAGGATAAGGGGGAAATCCTTTAAAACCGAGATGAGAAGAACTTTTTTCACACAGAGAGTGGTGAATCTCTGGAACTCTCTGCCGCAGAAGGTAGTTGAGGCCACAGTTCATTGGCTATATTTAAGAGGGAGTTAGATGTGGCCCTTGTGGCTAAAGGGATCAGGGGGTATGGAGAGAAGGCAGGGATGGGATACTGAGGGATGATCAGCCATGATCACATTGAATGGCGGTGCAGGCTCGAAGGGCCGAATGGCCTACTCCTGTACCTATTTTCTATGTCTCTACTGTAAAACAAAGCTATTACCTGTACCTCGGTACATGTGCCAATAACCCAAGTTTTATTTTTAGTTTAGATTATTGTCACGTGTAGCGAGGTACAGTGAAAATACTTATTTTGTTGCGTGCTAAGCAGTCAGCAGAAACACAATACATAATTACAATCAAGCCGTCGCAAGTGTACGGAGTGAGGATAAATGGACAGTGCAGATAAAACCCGATTAAAGACAGTCCGAGACTATCTTTAATCAAAACATCAAAAGTCTGCTCACCCACCACACCACCTCCAGGTCCCACAGATGGGCCGACTTGGGGTTGCTGAACATCCCGCGGTCTAGGCATAAGCTCAGGGGCGACTGACCGCGCCTTTGCGGTTGCAGCTCCTAGACTGTGGAACAGCATCCCCCTTCCCATCAGAACTGCCCCCTCCATCAACTCCTTTAAGTCGAGACTTAAAACTCATCTCTACTCCCAAGCCTTTCTTGACGTCCTCTGAGTGAGGGCTATATGTATGTATTTATGTATGTACTTAATCTATGAACCACTGTTGTATAACGTTAGTACCTCCACCAATGTAAAGAACTTTGGCCAACGAGAGTTGTTTTTTAAACGTGCTCTAGAAATAAAAAGTGACTTGACTTGACTTGAGACTCTCCAATTCTCGATGGTATGTCAGGACCGCTCTCTAGTTGGTGATACAGAGCACATTGTATTGTGTAGGAAGGAACTGCAGATGCTGATTTACACCAAAGATAGACACAAAAGGCTGGAGTAACTCAGCGGGACAGGCAGCATCTCTGGAGAGAAGATATGGGTGACGTTTCTGGTCGAGACTGACCCGAAACGTCTACTTGTGTCTAATTTCACATTAGAAACATAGAAACATAGAACATAGAAATTAGGTGCAGGAGTAGGCCATTCGGCCCTTCGAGCCTGCACCGCCATTTAATATGATCATGGCTGATCATCCAACTCAGTATCCCGTACCTGCCTTCTCTCCATACCCTCTGATCCCCTTAGCCACATGGGCCACATCTAACTCCTTCTTAAATATAGCCAATGAACTGTGGCCTCAACTACCCACTGTGGCAGAGAGTTCCAGAGATTCACCACTCTCTGTGTGAAAAAAGTTCTTCTCATCTCGGTTTTAAAGGATTTCCCCCTTATCCTTAAGCTGTGACCCCTTGTCCTGGACCCCCAACATCGGGAGCAATCTTCCTGCATCTAGCCTGTCCAACCCCTTAAGAATTTTGTAAGTTTCTATAAGATCCCCTCTCAATCTCCTAAATTCTAGAGAGTATAAACCAAGTCTATCCAGTCTTTCTTCATAAGACAGTCCTGACATCCCAGGAATCAGTCTGGTGAACCTTCTCTGCACTCCCTCTATGGCAATAATGTCCTTCCTCAGATTTGGAGACCAAAACTGTACGCAATACTCCAGGTGCAGTCTCACCAAGACCCTATACAACTGCAGTAGAACCTCCCTGCTCCTATACTCAAATCAAGAGTCAAGAGTCAAGAGTCAAGAGTCAAGAGTTAATTTAATTGTCATTTTGCTATGAAAGCTAACATGCCATTCGCTTTCTTCACTGCCTGCTGCACCTGCATGCCTACCTTCAATGACTGGTGTACCATGACACCCAGGTCTCGCTGCATCTCCCCTTTTCCTAGTCGGCCACCATTTAGATAATAGTCTGCTTTCCTGTTTTTGACACCAAAATGGATAACCTCACATTGTATGAAGGTAGGGTCCAGATCGAACAACTCTCTTCCCTGCAGTTTCGGAGAAGCAGCGTTCACAACTTGCCTCCAAGTACACGTTGCATTCCGGGCTTGCCGTACCTCGACAGCTGATGATCAACACTCTTCACAGAATGACACTGCATGAGGTTCAGTTGCAGGTATCAGCAGCTCTGACATTATCTTCATCAAGGTCGTTCTAATTAAGTGCATCGCTCCTCTGCGGGAATCTGCGCTTGGCACTTTCGCAGGCAGGCGATTCATGTGCTCATTTCCTCACCCATATCAGTTTTTCCCTGAGAACAGCTCCTTGTATCTCCCAAACGAGACGGTATAAAGAACATAGCTGCAGCGGGCGGTGCTGGGATATCTTACACTGAGCAGTAAACACTCAAACACGTGACAACAGGGTTAACATACGTGACACAATGAACTGCAACGGACGGCTGTGGAGGCCACGTCAATGGATATTTTTAAGGCGGAGATTAATAGATTCTTGACAATAGACAACAGACAATAGACAATAGGTGCAGGAGTAGAGGCCATTTGGACCTTTGAGCCAGTACCGCCATTCAATGTGATCAAGGCTGATCATCCACAATCAGTACCCCGTTCCTGCCTTCTCCCCATATCCCCTGACTCCGCTATCTTTAAGAGCCCTATCTAGCTCTCTCTTGTAAGTATCCAGAGAACCGGACTCCACCGCCCTCTGAGGCAGAGAATTCCTCTGAGTTAGATTCAGATTCAGATTCAGATTCAATTTTAATTGTCATTGTCAGTGTAAAGTACAGAGACAACGAAATGCATTTAGCATCTCCCTGGAAGAGCGACATAGCAAACGATTTGAATAAATAAATAATAAGTGTCCGGGGGGGGGGGTGGTGATTGGCAGTCACCGGGGTACGTTGTTGAGTAGAGTGACAGCCGCCGGAAAGAAGCTGTTCCTCGACCTGCTGGTTCGGCAACGGAGAGACCTGTAGCGCCTCCCGGATGGTAGGAGGGTAAACAGTCCATGGTTGGGGTGAGTGCAGTCCTTGGCGATGCTGAGCGCCCTCCGCAGACAGCGCTTGCTTTGGACAGACTCAATGGAGGGGAGCGTGGAACCGGTGATGCGTTGGGCAATTTTCACCACCCTCTGCAATGCCTTCCGGTCGGAGACAGAGCAGTTTCCATACCATACTGTGATGCAGTTGGTAAGGATGCTCTCGATGGTGCAGCGGTAGAAGTTCACCAGGATCTGAGGAGACAGATGGACCTTCTTCAGTCTCCTCAGGAAGAAGAGACACTGATGAGCCTTCTTGATCAGAGTAGAGGTATTGTGGGTCCAAGAGAGGTCATCGGAGATGTTGACTCCCAGGAACCTGAAGCTAGAAACACGTTCCACCTCCGTCCCGTTAATGTGGATGGGGGTGTGCGTGCCGCCTCTGGACTTCCTGAAGTCTACAATGAGCTCCTTGGTCTTCTTGGAGTTAAGGGCCAGGTTGTTGTCAGCGCACCATGCTGCTAAGTGCTGGACCTCCTCCCTGTACGCCAGCTCATCGTTGTTGCTGATGAGGCCAATCACCGTTGTATCATCTGCATACTTGATGATGGTGTTAGTACCATGTACAGGTGTGCAGTCATAGGTGAAGAGGGAGTAGAGGAGGGGGCTCAGCACACAGCCCTGTGGAACGCCGGTGTTCAGGGTGAGGGTTGAAGAGGTGTGCTTGTCTAACCTCACAGACTGGGGTCTGTTGGTTAGAAAGTCCAGTCCAGTATCCAGTTGCAGAGGGAGGGGTCGATGCCCATGTTACCGAGTTTGGTGATCAGTTTTGATGGAATAATGGTGTTGAATGCTGAGCTGTAATCGATGAACAGCATTCTTACGTAAGTGTCTCTGTTGTCGAGGTGGGAGAGGGCGGAGTGAAGTGCCGTTGAGATGGCATCCTCCGTACTCCTGTTCTTGCGGTAGGCAAACTGATAGGGATCCAGTGTGGGGGGTAGGCAGAGTTAGTACGGGTGTCGGAGGTTATGAGGAGAAGGCAGGAAACTGGGGCTAGGAGGGAGAGATAGATCAGCCGTAATTGAATGGCGGAGTAGACTTGATGGGCCGAATGGCCTAATTCTGCACCTATCACTTACGACTTTATGAACATCTGACGCTGAGCAGTAAACATGTGACTACAGGTGCAAGATACCAGGAGCTGCCTAATGCTGGGTGTTTACCGATAACCGCTGGTCTATTGAACAAAAAACTTAGGCTCTGAACTGGATGGACTTGGCGACACTGCTCTTGTCAATTTATTTCTCTGGTTTGTTTTTCATAAATTCAAGTTGTACAGGGTGGAGGGGGAGATGCCAACCTTCACGGGGTCCGCCCTGTTTCGACGAATGCCATCAACCCGGCGTGCAAAATCAAATAAGATCAAATAGAACAAGTTGTCCGACAACTTTAGGCTATGCACGCCACATGCAAGAAGAAGAAGTTGTACGGGCAGAGTTAGAAACATAGAAACATAGACAATAGGTGCAGGAGTAGAGGCCATTCGGCCCTTCGAGCCTGCACCGCCATTCAATATGATCATGGCTGATCATCCAACTCAGTATCCCGTACCTGCCTTCTCTCCATACCCTCTGATCCCTTTAGCCACAAGGGCCACATCTAACTCCCTCTTAAATATAGCCAATGAACTGTGGCCTCAACTACCCTCTGTGGCAGAGAGTTCCAGAGATTCACCAATCTCTGTGTGAAAAAACTTTTTCTCATCTCGGTTTTAAAGGATTTCCCCCTTATACTTAAGCTGTGACCCCTTAGGCCATTCAATCATGGCTGATCAATCTCTCCCTCTCAACCCCCTTCTCCTGCCTTCTCCCCATAACCCCTGACACTCGTACTAATCAAGAATCTATCTATATACACCTTAAACATTGTATATATATATATATATATATATATATAATTGTTTTAAGGTATATAGTGATAGGTTCTTGATTAGTGATATATATGAATGAATGAATGATTGAATGAATGAATGAATGAATATGTTTATTGGCCAAATATATTCACATACAAGGAATTTGCCTTGGTGCTCCGCCCACAAGTAACAACACGACATACAGTAATCCATTAAGAATTATTCTTAAGAATTAAGAATTAATATATCAAGAATTAATACTTACTCAACTTTATTTGGTGTTGTGTATTATGTGATTTTCAGAGTTATGTGTTTCCATTTATGTTGTGCTGCTGCAAGTATGTTTAGAGATACAGCATGGAAACAGGCCCTTCAACCCAGCAGATCTACACTGCCCACCCCTTCACACTAGTTTTATGCTATTTCACTGTCTCTATGCACTAGGCACCAATTTACAGAGGGCCATTTAACTTACAAAACAAACACTTCTTTAGGATGCGGGAGGAAAGCAGACAACCCGGAGGTCGCAGGGAGAACGTGCAAACTCCACAAAATCTCCACGAGATTCGGAGGCTCCAACCGCAGTTCTGGTGGATGGTAACACCGGGAGCCCGCGGGTCCCTGCTGGGAGACCGCTTTTCGGGGCTTCCGCAACGGCGACTTCTCCCGCCCGAGTTGCGGGGTTGAAGATTACCCGGAGCGGAGCCTTACATCACCGCCCGGCGCGGCTTTAAATGGCCGCGGGACTTACTTACCATCGCCCGCCGGGGGCTTTGACTCTGACATCGGGAGGGGAATGGGGAGTGCAGGGGAGAGATAAGTCTTTGCCTTCTATCACAGCGAGGAGGAGATGCGCTGTGATGGATGTCTGTGTAAATTGTGTTGTGTCTTGGTTCTTTTTCTTGTGTGTATGACTGCAGAAACAACATTTCGTTTGAACCTCAATGAGGTTCAAATGACAAATAAATTGTCTTGTATAAACAAGGCGGGAGTGTCATATGCTGAGAGAATGGAGCGGCTGGGCTTGTACACTCTGGAGTTCAGAAGGATGAGAGGATATCTTATTGAAACATATAAGATTATTAAGGGATTGGACACACTAGAGACAGAAAACATGTTCCCGATGTTGTGGGAGTCCAGAACCAGGGGCCACACAGTTTAAGAATAAGGGGTAAGCCATTTAGAACGGAGACAAAAAAACACTTTTTCTCACAGAGAGTGGTGAGTCTGTGAATTCTCTGCCTCAGAGGGCGGTGGAGGCCGGTTCTCTGGATATTTTCAGAGAGAGCTAGATAGGCCTCTTAAAGATAGTGGAGTCAGGGGATATGGGGAGAAGGCAGGAACGGGGTATTGATTGGGGATGATTCTTACAAAATTCTTAAGGGGTTGGACAGGCTAGATGCAGGAAGATTGTTCCCGATGTTGGGGAAGTCCAGAACAAGGGGTCATAGTTTAAGGATAAGGCGGAAATCTTTTAGGACCGAGATGAGGAAAACTTTTTTCACACAGAGAGTGGTGAATCTGTGGAACTCTCTGCTGCAGAAGGTAGTTGAGGCCAGTTCATTGGCTATATTTAAGAGGGAGTTAGATGTGGCCCTTGTGGCTAAAGGGATCAGGGGGTATGGAGAGAAGGCAGGGATGGGATACTGAGTTGGATGATCAGCGATGATCATATTGAATGGCGGTGCAGGCTCGAAGGGCCGAATGGCCTACTCCTGCACCTATCTTCTATGTTTCTATGATCAGCCATGATCACGTTGAATGGCAGTGCTGACTTGAAGGGCCGAATGGCCGACTCCTGCACCTATTGTCTATTGGCTATTGACAGCAACCGAGGTCAGGATCGAACCGGGATCTCTGGCACTGCGAGTCAGTAGCTCTACCCGCTGCGCCACTGTGCCACATCCAGCAATGCACCAGTTCCAATGGACATTCAAGTCCAATGTGCACAATGTGGTAGAGGTGAATGGGGCAGTGCCCCAGCTGATGGAAGGAATATAGAACGGTACAGTGACCTTATAATAAGCAGTTATAATAAGTGGTTCTTCTGCACCAGTTATTTGAGCAAAGTTGTCGTTACATGTGGGCTTCTGGGCTTAAAGATTATGCTCTCCATATGTTGCTAATGATTCCAGTCACCATGCCTTCCAATACAGATGTGGGGAGATAAGACAAGCTCTGTTTGGGCCATGTGACTGATAACACAGTGAAGGTGTGGACTGCTAATCAGGAGAGGGCTCCAGTACAGAATGCTAAAGGCACAATCCCACTGTTTGGACATGCTTGTGACTGAAGGGCCTGGTGTCACACATGGCAATTTTTTCGGCCTCTGCCGGCGGCATATCGGGGTCGACAAAAGATCTTGAACATTTCAAAATCCAGCGGCGACAAAAAAATGTAGCGACACTTGTAGCGAATGTAGCGAAAAAACCCACCGCGCATCAATACGTCAACACACCGTGTCACGCCACAAATTTTTCGGTGACCTGATGCCGGATAAAATCGCCATGTGGGACAGACCCTTAGTCTTGGGTTCTTGGTTCTTGGTTCCTTGGTCCTCCAAAATATTCCAGATGGAATTTAAACTGGAGGTGGTGAAGGGAGGGCTTAAGCCAGAAAGGGTTATTGGGAAGAAAGAGCTACTTTAAATTTAGTTGCGTATGGTTGGGTAACTGCAGTTGGGTGGAGATTATTCCATGCTTTAACTGTGTGTGCGGGGGAAGAACGAATTGCTGTACACGTCTGTCTTTGTAGCTGGGATCACAAATTGGATCGAATGCCCTCGTCGTCTGCTCCTAATTGGTTTGGGTTTTGATGGTCTATGTCGAGCTGACCATTTAACATTTTGTAAAAACAGGTCACAGGATGTCCAAACAGTGGGATTGTGCCTTTAGCATTCTGTACTGTTAAAGGGCCTGTCCCACTTGCCGATTTGTTCGGTGACTGCCGGCATCATTGACTGGTGTATCAGGTCACCGGAAAATTGACGGCATGATGACGTACGTGTTTTTTCAAGTGCCGCTGGATTTTGAAATGTTCAAGTATTTTTTGGCGACATTGACATGACGCTGGCAGTCGCCGAAAAAAATCGGCAAGTGGGTCAAGCCCTTAACTCACCAAGCGTGAGTGTCCACGACTAGAACCTGCAGCATGGCGGTGCAGCGATCCAGTCGCGGGACGCTCCGGAATCCTGGCCCGAGTTCCGGACGGAGCAGAGGCCACACGAGGAGGCACTGTATCTGTTATTGTTAGTGTTATTAGATCAACTCTCCCGCCAGCCCCACCCCCTTGTAAACCCAGGCAGGTCCAGCCACTGGGGGTGGGGGAGGGGAAGGCACGGTGGCGCAGCGGTAGAGTTACCTTGACCCTTCCGAAGAGTCCACCAGGGACTATACTAGAAGTTAGAATTTTACAGTTGGACAAAGTTGGCAATTTGGGCAATTGCCATGAACACATTGAATGGCGATGCTGGCTCGAAGGGCCGAATGGCCTACTCCTGCACCTATTGTCTATTGTCTATTATACAGGACAATTTTTACATTTACACCAAGCCAATTAACCTACAAACCTGTACGTCTTCGGAGTGTGGGAGGAAACCGAAGATCTCGGAGAAAATCCACGCAGGTCACGGGGAGAACGTGCAAACGCCGTACAGACAGCGCCCGTAGTCGGGATCGAACCTGGGTCTTTGGCGCTGCATTTGGTGTAAGGAAGCAACTCTACCGCTGCGCCGTTTACCGTGACTGCCCCGTGCTGCCTCACAGCGCTTACAGCGCCAGAGCCCCGGGTTCGATCCTGACCTCATGGACTGTCTGTACGGAGTTTGCACGTTCTCCCCGTGACCTGCGTGGGTTTTCTCCGGGTGCTCCGGTTTCATTCCCACACTCCAAAGACGTGCAGGCGTGTAGGTTCATTGGCTTCTGTAACATTGTAAATTGTCCCTAGTGTGTGTCGGGTAGTGCTAGAAGTCCGGTGGCTGGTCGGCACGGACTCGGTGGGCCGAAGGGCCTGTTTCCGCACTGTATCTCTACACAGAACTAAACTAATTGTCTTCTGTAAATTGTAAATTGTCCCTAGTGTGCTCAGTGGGATGTTTCCAGCCCTGTATCTGTACAGTTTAAAGTCACCTAAATGATGCAAAGGTCTGTGTTTATGTGAATAGCCGAGGATCGCTGTTGGATTCAGTGGAAATGGCAGTCGCTAGATTGAATTAAGTGGGAAAGACCGATGTGGAATATCCCTGGTGTAGGTGGGTGCAAGGCAGTCAGAGCACTGTTAATGTGCTTGTGTGAGAGAACAGAGAACTCACACAGTGGGATTGTATTGAAGGGATTTCTGGAAATGCCAGCAACTATGTTTATAATGAGACTGTTTGACTCACTTGGCAGTGAATTTGCCTCTGAGTCAGAGGTTGTGGTTTTAATTTACACTCCAGAGACCGCACGGCGGCGCAGCGGTAGAGTCGCTGCCTCACAGCGCCAGAGACGCGGGTTCGATCCTGGCTACGGGTGCTGTTCGTACGGAGTTTGTACGTTCTCACCGTGACCCGCGTGGGTTTTCTCCGGGATGTCTGGTTTCCTGGGGAAACGCAATTTCAATCCAATTTATTTGAATTGACAATAAAGTTTACTTTGAACTTTGAACTTTGAACTTCCTCCCACACTCCAAAGACGGGCAGGTTTGTAGGTTAATTGGCTTCAGTAAAAATTGTAACTGTCGCTAGGATAGTGATAGTGTGCGGGGATCGCTGGTCGGCGCGGACTCGGTGGGCTGAAGGGTCTGTTTCTGCGCTGTATCTCTTTCTTTTTTTTCTTTTTTTTTAAATTTTATTTTTTATTAGCAGTACAGTAAATCACATTAATACATCGCATATATCTTATTACATTATGTTGTACCACTTCATTTTTTGAGCTTTAAAAAAGAAAGAAATAAACGAAGTAAGAAAAGTAAGCAAGAATCGTGAAGGTGCAGGAAAGTGTTGGGAGAAAAGAACCCCTTAGGGAAGGAATTAGAGAAGGAAACAAAGAAAATAATTAAGACCCTAGAAAGAAAAGAAAAAAAAGGAAAAAAGGAAAATCACTCTATTGTAACACAAAACTCCGCAAAAAAGGATATACCAACCATGTTTTTATTAAAAATTTATTTTATACCCCCCATTACCAGGTCCTGGTAGCCTTTATATTTTAACTTATTATTGCACCTTAGCTTGTAATAGTTCCATAAATGCAGACCACGTCTTTTGGAAGTGATCTGCTTTACCTGCTAGGAGGAGTCTCATCTCTTCCAAGTGTAATGTTTCGAACATATTTGAAATCCACATTTTTGTTGTTGGTATTGGAGCATTTTTCCAAAATTTAAGTATAAGCTTTTTTCCGATTATTAGCCCATTCTGCGCTGTATCTCTAAAGTCTAAATTAAAGACATAAGCAGATAAAAAACCTCAGCTAATGCCCCAGCTGAGTTGCCATGGAGCTGTTTTGCTGGAGGTGCCCTCTCCTAGATGAAACATTCGTGTTCATAAGTGATAGGAGCAGAATTAGGCCATTCGGCCCATCAAGTCTACTCTGCCATTCAGTCCTGGCTGATCTAACTCTCCCTCCCAGATTCAGATTCAGATTCAGATTCAATCCTTATTGTCATTGTGCAGTGTAGAGCACAGAGACAGCAGAAGGCAGTTAACATCTCACCCAGAAGAGCAAACATAGAATAATGAGCAATTAATATATATACATACATACTCGCTAGAATTTAGGAGATTGAGAGGGGATCTTATAGAAACTTACAAAATTCTTAAGGGGTTGGACAGGCTAGATGCAGGAAGATTGTTCCCGATGTTGGGGAAGTCCAGGACAAGGGGTCACAGTTTAAGGATTAGGGGGAAATCCTTTAAAACCGAGATGAGAAGAACTTTTTTCACACAGAGAGTGGTGAATCTCTGGAACTCTGCCATAGTCGAGGCCAGTTCATTGGCTATATTTAAGAGGAAGTTAGATGTGGCCCTTGTGGCTAAAGGGATCAGAGGGTATGGAGAGAAGGCAGGTACGGGATACTGAGTTGGATGATCAGCCATGATCATATTGAATGGCGGTGCAGGCTCGAAGGGCCGAATGGCCTACTCCTGCACCTAATTTCTATGTTTCTATGTTTCTAAAGAAATTCCTCCTCATCTCCTTTCTAAAGGAACGTCCTTTAATTCTGCTGTAGTCCATGGCATTGAACTGGAGGTAAGCTTGCCACGTTTGGTGTCCATTCCTTGGCTCATTAGTTCTGTTCCACCCGTACAATTTGGGGAAATCAGTGTACCAACTCTTGCTGTTTAAGAAAGAACTGCAGATGCTGGAAAAATCGATGGTAGACAAAAATGCTGGAGAAACTCAGCGGGTGAGGCAGCATCTATGGAGCGAAGGAATCGGTGACGTTTCGGGTCGAGACCCTTCTTCAGACCCTGCTCTCTGCATCACCGTCTATATCTCTTGTTTCCTTTATCCATAACCAGTCTGAAGAAAGGTCTCGACCCGAAACGTCACCTATTCCTTCACTCCAAAGATGCGGCCTCACCCGCTGAGTTTCTCCAGCATTTTAGTCCTGAGTTCTGCTCTGTCTCGATCTGCAGATGCGTTCAGAGTGTCCGTTTAACGTCAAAACTCTGAAACTATAGCTGAGAAAGATGGAATCTATCCAGTCGTCTATGCAAAGAGAAATGAAAATCAAGTCTAGTTCCCAGTGCTGCATAGAATTCACACAACTTGGACCTGAGATGACGGCAGCCTAAGGAAAGTGTAGGAAGGAACTGCAGATGCTGCTTTACACAGAAGATAGACACCAAATACTGGAGCAACTCAGCGGGACACAACATACTGGATAGGTGACGTTTCACAGAGTGCAGGAGTAACTCAGCAGGTCAGGCAGCATCTGTGGAGAACATGGATAGGTGACGTTTCACAGAGTGCTGGAGTAACTCAGCGGGTCAGGCAGCATCTGTGGAGAACATGGATAGGTGACGTTTCACAGAGTGCTGGAGTAACTCAGCATCAGGCAGCATCAGTGAAGCGAAGGAAATAGGCAACGTTTCGGCCCGAAACGTTGCCTATTTCCAGAAGGATTTCGGCCCGAAATGTTGCCTATTTCCTTAGCTCCATAGATGCTGCTGCACCATAACTCAGCGGGTCAGGCAGCATCAGGAGAACATGGATAGGTGACGTGAGTGCTGGAGTAACTCAGCGGGTCAGGCATAGTGGAGAACATGGATAGTGACGTTTCACAGAGTGCTGGAGTAACTCAGCGGGTCAGGCAGCATCTGTGGAGAACATGGATAGGTGACGTTTCACAGAGTGCTGGAGTAACTCAGCGGGTCAGGCAGCATCTCTGGAGAGAAGGAATGGGAGACCTTTCGGGTCGAGACCCTTCTCCAGACTTAAATGAGGCTTAGCGTCTGAAGAAGGATCTCGGCCCGAAAACGTCACCTATTCCTTTTCTCCAGAGATGCTGCCTGACCCATTTAGTTACTCCAGGCATAACTCAATAGGATATTGCATCTTGCATTGTACGTATGAAAATGCACGCATGCAATACCAATGGATTCTTAAAACGCACTTTGAAGATGCTGCCAAATTTGCATAAGATGGTTAAAAAACTGCAAGATTGTATTTGGCACTGAGCGGCTTGCAAGATGGATTTAGTGGGGGTTGTGGGTGCAGCCAAAATCATTTGGAAATGATCAAATCCTTCTGCTAAGGGGTGAATCAGTACCAGACCACGACAGCTTTTATGATCAATTCTTCGAGGCAAGGTTCGCAATTTTAATATTGATTTTAATTCCACAGAGTGCCAAGGTGAGGTCTGAATTCTGACACCTGAACGCGACACCACTACACGCTCATAACTCATCCGGGCCACTTCCCATCCGAGTGCCTCATTTCCGAAGGCCTCTTTGGGTGCAGAGATACATATCATTTCACTGCCAGCGGAGTGCTTGCTTTCGTCGTTGAGTATAAGTGTCAGGAGGTCACGTTGCAGCTTTATGGGACTTGGGTCAGGCTGCATTGGGAGTATTGCGTGCAGCTCTGGTTGCCCCCATTAGAGGAAGCATGTGGAGGCTGTGGAGATGGTGCAGAAGATCAACAGACCATAGGTGCAGGAGTCGGCCATTTGGCCCTTCGAGCCAGCACCGCCATTCAATGTGATAATTGAAACATAGAAACATAGAAATTAGTGCAGGAGTAGGCCATTTGGCCCTTCGAGCCTGCACCGCCATTCAATATGATCATGGCTGATCATCCAACTCAGTATCCCGTACCTGCCTTCTCTCCATACCCTCTGATCCCCTTAGCCACAAGGGCCACATCTAACTCCCTCTTAAATATAGCCAATGAACTGGCCTCGACTACCCTCTGTGGCAGAGAGTTCCAGAGATTCACCACTCTCTGTGTGAAAAATGTTCTTCTCATCTCGGTTTTAAAGGATTTCCCCCTTTTCCTTAAGCTGTGACCCCTTGTCCTGGACTTCCCCAACATCGGGAGCAATCATGGCTGATCATCCACAATCAGTACTACTTTCCTGCCTTCTCCCCATATCCCCTGACTCCGCTATCTTTAACCCTATCTAGCTCTCTCTTGAAAGTATCCTGTCTCCACCGCCCTCTGAGGCAGAGAATTCCGCAGACTCACAACTCTCTGTGAGAAAAAGTGTTTCCTTGTCACAAGTGATAGGAGCAGAATTAGGCCATAATGATAATAATAATAATAATATATTTTATTAACATTGCATAAGTGCAATGAGATTTGGTATGCAGCTTCCATCCGATGTCATAACTTAAATAACTAATAAAATTTAGATTTAGCTTTAGATACCCCGAGAACATGGGTTGTAAAATAGTTCGGTCCATAGAAACATAGAAACATAGAAATTAGGTGCAGGAGTAGGCCATTCGGCCCTTCGAGCCTGCACCGCCATTCAATATGATCATGGCTGATCATCCAACTCAGTGTCCCGTACCTGCCTTCTCTCCATACCCTCTGATCCCCTTAGCCACAAGGGCCACATCTAACTCCCTCTTAAATATAGCCAATGAAGTGGCCTCAACTACCTTCTGTGGCAGAGAGTTCCAGAGATTCACCACTCTCTGTGTGAAAAAAGTTCTTCTCATCTCAGTTTTAAAGGATTTCCCCCTTATCCTTAAGCTGTGACCCCTTGTCCTGGACTTCCCTAACATCGGGAACAATTTTCCTGCATCTAGCCTGTCCAACCCCTTAAGAATTTTGTAAGTTTCTATAAGATCCCCTCTCAATCTCCTAAATTCTAGAGAGTATAAACAAAGTCTATCCAGTCTTTCTTCATATACACATACGAACCGTCTCTGCACTGCAGATTTGGAGACCAAAACTGTAAATACTCCAGTGTGGTCTCACCAAGACCCTGTACAACTGCAGTAGAAGCTCCCTGCTCCTATACTCCATCAAGCCTACTCCGCCATTCAATCATGGCTGATCTATCTCTCCATCCTAACCCCATTCCCCTGCCTTCTCCCCATAACCCCTGACACCCGTACTAATGTGCTGTGCTGTGCTGTTTTGTGTTCCCTCTCTAGTTGAACAACAATATCATGTACATTTTACAGCAGCAAGAATTCCTGAATATACTGGGAAATCCGGAACATACGTCCGACGAGTTTACTCTGCCATCTTTGCTTTTAAAATATCTTCAGCCTCGCGTTTCGGTTTAACCCCAGGCGCGTGGTGTGCTCGTTGTGTGAAATGAATGAGCTCAGAGTTAAAGGGCAGTCGTTTGTTGAGTGTATCGGCAGGAAGCAAAGGGCAGCTGGAATGAAGGCAGTGTTTGCACTCCACCTTGCTGTGCTATTGCTGTTTCCACTGTGAACACCACCACTAGGAAACTGCACGCAGCCCACACCCAGGAGATACTTGTTTAAATTTTAATTAACTCTCGGCATAACCATAAATAATATAAAGATGCAGGATTATAATCCTGCCAGCAACATCGCAAAAGAGAAAAGTTACATAATCCCTTCCTTGGAGAGGGACTTGTTATTTATCCAATGTTTATGAAATCAGAATTTTAATGACCTTAAAACTGCTCTGCTGGAATGGCGGCACGGTGGCGCAGCGGTAGAGTCGCTGCCTCACGGCGCCAGAGACCCAGGTTCGATCCCGACTACGGGTGCTGTCTACACTGAGTTTGTACCTGTGACCTGCGTGGGGTTTCTCCGGGAGCTCCGGTTTCCTCCCACACTCCAAAGACGTGCATTTTTGAAGGCTAATTGACTTTCGGTAAAATTGTAAATTGTCCCTAATGTGTGTAGGATAGTGTTAGTGTCCCTAGTGTGTGTGTAGGATAGTGTTAGTGTCCCTAGTGTGCGCAGTGTGTGTAGGATAATGTTAGTGTCCCTAGTGTGTGTGTAGGATAATGTTAGTGTCCCTAGTGTGTGTGTAGGATAGTGTTAGTGCCCCTAGTGTGTGTGTGTAGGATAATGTTAGTGTCCCTAGTGTGTGTGTAGGATAGTGTTAATGTTCCTAGTGTGTGTGTAGGATAATGTTAGTGTCCCTAGTGTGTGTGTAGGATAATGTTAGTGTCCCTAGTGTGTGTGTAGGATAGTGTTAGTACCCCTAGTGTGTGTGTAGGATAGTGTTAGTGTCCAGGGATCGCTGGTCGGAAAGACTTGGACAGTTTCCGTGCTGTATCTCTAAACCATTTTTAATCTAAACTGGAGGAGCCTAAAACTCATGTTAAGTTTCGTAAAGTTGGCATAAGTGTAAAAGTAATTCCATGTTTCTGGAACTGAAATATTCCAAGGAAATTATCACGGGAATTTTTTTTTTTCAAATGTTGAAATCGTGATTCTACACTGCAATTAGCTGCTGCCCCATTAATGAAATCTCTTCCTAAATCTGTCTTTCATATCTCAGTGACTGGCCGATTAGAAACATTGCCTGGAGATGTTTTCCAGATGGGATGGTGGCAAAAATAACTATTTTTAATTGTCTCATCTTCATTCATATTTAACAACATCTACCTGTGAAATACTTGTCAGGTGGTTTTAAATAGTTAACGTATTTTTTGTAAAGGGCCTGTCGCACTGCGGGGACCTAATTTGCGAGTTTAGAAGAGTTTATGAGAGTCTTAAAAAGTATCATGGTCTTGTTGTATCGCTGAACTAGAATACCTCCTGCGACCTCCTTCGACTATGTAGAGAACCTCCTACCAATATGTAGAAGATCTCATTCGATCTCCTTCGACTATGTTGAAGACTAGCTTCGACTAGCTTCGGGAAAATTGGACACCGAATAGTGGAGAGTGAAGACCTCCTTCGACCAACTTCGACTAAACTAATGGCCCTGTCCCACTGTACGAGTTCATTCCAAGAGCTCTCCCGAGTTAAAAAAAAAATCGAACCCGTGGTAAGCACGGAGAATGAACGTAGCGGGTACGTCGGAGCTCGGGGACATAGAAACATAGAAACATAGAAATTAGGTGCAGGAGTAGAGGCCTTTCGGCCCTTCGAGCCTGCACCGCCATTCAATATGATCATGGCTGATCATCCAACTCAGTATCCCATACCTGCCTTCTCTCCATACCCCCTGATTCCCTTAGCCACAAGGGCCACATCTAACTCCCTCTTAAATATAGCCAATGACCCTGTACAACTGCAGTAGAACCTCCCTGCTCCTATACTCAAATCCTTTTGCAATGAAAGCTAACATACCATTCGCTTTCTTTACTGCCTGCTGCACCTGCATGCCTACCTTCAATGACTGGTGTACCATGACACCCAGGTCTCGCTGCATCTCCCCCTTTCCCAATTGGCCACAATTTAGATAATAGTCTCTTAGCGGCTCTTAACGTTAATGGCAGGTACTCGGGAAGACTCGCTAATGGCAGGTAAGCACGGGAAGACTCGTGAAGATTTTTCAACATGTTGGAAAATGTCCACGAGAGCCCCGAGTACCGACGAGTGGCCATTACCGTAAATCTTCGAGTTCGAATCAGGGGAAACTCGGGAGAGATCTTGGAATGAACTCGTACAGTGGGACAGCCCCTTAACACTATCTACGACTACCTTCGACTATCTTCGATTATCTACGAATAACATTCCGACCTACTTTGACTAAACCTACTAGTAAAAAAAGTAGCAATTTTTTCTATGCCAACCAATTTTTACTCAGGGACAATTTTCAGCATGCTAAAAAATATTCCTCGACCCAACTGAGGCCTCGAGACCATGGGAACTACTCTCGAGCATGAAGGAGAGTTCTGCCCCTGTCCCACTTAGGAAACCTGAACGGAAACCCTAGGAGACTTTGCGCCCCCACCCAAGGTTTCCGTGCGGTTCCCGGAGGTTGCAGGTGGTTGCTGGAGGTTGCAGGTAGTGGAAGCAGGTAGGGAGACTGACAAAAACCTCCAGGAACTTCCGGGAACCGCACGGAAACCTTGGGTGGGGCGCAAAGTCTCCAGAGGTTTCCGTTCAGGTTTCCTAAGTGGGACAGGGGCTTTAGACTATAGACAATAGACAATAAGTGCAGGAGTAGGCCATTCAGCCCTTCGAGCCAGCACTGCCATTCAATGTTATCATGGCTGATCATACTCAATCTGTTTTCACACTTCTGTACCTTTTGCCCGATGGGAGAGGGGAGAAAGAGGGAGTGACTGGTCCGTGATGATGCTGCTGGCCTTGCCGAGACAGCGTGAGGTGTAGATGGAGTCAATGGAAGGGAGGTTGGTTTGTGTGTCCCTCAGTCTGAAGAATTGTTTCGGTCCGAAACGTTGCCTATTTCCTTCGCTCCATAGATGCTGCTGCACCCACTGAGTTTCTCCAGCAATTTTGTGTACCTTCGATTTTCCAGCATCTGCAGTTCCTTCTTGAACAGGTTGGTTTGTGTGATAGTCTGGGCTGCGTCCATAATTTGCTGCAATTCCTTGCGGTCTTGGATGGAGCTGTTCCCAAACCGTGCTGAGATACACCCGGATAAAATGCTTCCTCCGGTAAACCAGTTGCTCGTGAATTCAAGGAAGGTGCAAGTTTGTTCAAAGTGTCAGCTGTCGGGAGGTGAATTGTAAATACATCAACACGAGCATTTCTCATGAATTCAACTGGATATAGAGAGATATGATTCACAAACAGGCAGAGGAGATTATAGTTCAAACTAAGTTAGACAAAAAATGCTGGAGAAACTCAGCGGGTGAGGCAGCATCCATGGAGAGAAGGAATAGGTCAGAGACCCGAAACGTCACCTATTCCTTCGCTCCACAGATGCTTCCTCACCCGCTGAGTTCCTCCAGCATTTTTTGTCTACCTTCGATTTTTCCAGCATCTTTCTTAAACATAGTTCAAACTAATATTATGTTACTCAGTTTCTCTGCTGCACTAACAACTGCAGATGCTGGTTTAGACCAAAGATCGACAGAAGGAGCTGCATTAGCTCAGCATTTAAGAAAGAACTGCAGATGCTGGAAGAATTGAAGGTGGACAAAAATGCTGGAGAAACTCAGCGGGTCAGGCAACATCTCTGGAGAGAATAGATTCAGATTCAATTTTAATTGTCATTGTCAGTGTACAGTAGAGACAAGAAATGCCATTAGGCCCCTTGAAGAGCGACATAGCACCGCCATTTGAATAAAAAATCATAAGGCCGGGGGGGTGGTGATTGGCAGTCCAACTCAGTATAGAGTCCCAGCCTTCACTCTCTGGAAAGAATAGACCCCAATAGGTGCAGGAGTAGATTCGGCCCTTCGAGCCAGCACCGCCATTCAATGTGATCATGGCTAACTCCCCAATCTTAAATATTCAAGCCAATGAACTTATTGTCAACTGTCCTTCTATGGCAATGAAAATTCCACTTTGCTTCACACACTCTCTAGTGTGACAAAACAGATCCGTTTCCATCATCTCGAAAATATACACACATGAATAAATAAACTGGTAAAGTGCAAATAACAGATAATGGGTTATTAATAATCAGTTTTGTCCGAGCCAGGTTTAATATCCTGATGGCTGTGGGGAAGTAGCTATTCCTGAACCTGGTTGTTGCAGTCTTCAGGCTCCTGTACCTTCTACCTGAAGGTAGCGGGGAGATGAGTGTGTGGCCACGATGGTGTGGGTCTCTGATGATACTGCCGGCCTTTTTGAGGCAGTGACTGCGATAAGTCCCCTCGATGGAAGGAAGGTCAGAGCCGATGATGGACTGGGCAGTGTTTTTGTAGTATCTTCCTCTCCAGGGCGCTCAAGTTGCCGATGCAACCGGTCAGCATACTCACTACTACGCACTCTACTGCCTTCTCCCCATATCTCCTGACTCCGCTATATTTAAGAGCCCTTAAGAGAAGGAATGGATGATGTTTTGGGGTTGAGACCCTTCGTCAGACTGGTTAGGGTGAAAGGGAAACGAGAGATATAGACGATGATGTAGAGAGATAAAGAACAATGAATGTTCCTCCAGCTATTTGTGTCTAACCACTGTTCCGTATCTAGTTGAGCAGCACAACCCCGCACATTTGCTGTGATATCATGCGCTGTGAGACATCAGCACATGCATCAAGATCCAACTCACCAGGAAGGACATTTGTCAAAGTAGCAAAACCCTTGCCTGAACCTTCAAATAAATCTTCATCACTTTTATTTACTGAAATTCCTGGCCATCCCATTTCTCAACAGCTTTTTGAACGTTCTTTGAGAAAAGACGAGTGTCTGTTTGGGACAGGCGGGGGAGACAAAGAGGGGTGTTGTGGAAGGAACTGCAAATGCAGTTCTTGCTGAAGATAGATATAAAGTGGAAGGAGTCCGTTGCAATCTCAGATGCACACAGACTGGTGAATCTGTCTCTTGCCACAGAGGAAGGCCATTCATTGATAAGAGGGAAATGTGCCCTTGGGCTAAGGGGATCTTCTTCCAGGTCGGGAAGTGAGTTGGAATCAGCCATGATCATATTGAATGGCGGTGCAGTTCGAAGGGCCGAATGGCTGCCAGTTTCTATGTTTCTATGTTTCTGTTGTTCGCCAGTATTTGGTGCAGGTCACAGCTGGAGTGCTGGAGTAACTCAGCGGGACAGGCAGCAACCCTCGAGAGCAGGAATGGGTGACGTTTCGGGTCGAGACCCTTCTTCAGACTGAAAGATAAGCATAGAAACTTAGAGACAGAGACAATAGGGGCAGGAGTAGGCCATTCGGCCCTTCGAGCCAGCACTGCCATTCAACATGATCATGGCTGATCATCCAAAATCAGTACCCCTTCAGTGTGAAGAAGGGTTTTGGCCCGAAACAGGCCAAAATCCTTTTGGAAATAGGTAACGTTTCGGGCCGAAACCCTTGAAGGGTTTCGGCCCGAAACGTTGCCTATTTCCTTCGCTCCATAGACGCTGCTGCACCCGCTGAGTTTATCCAGCAATTTTGTCTACCTTCGATTTTCCAGCATCTGCAGTTCCTTCTTGAACAGCAGTACCCCGTTCCTGCTTTCTCCCCATATCCCTTGATTCCGTTAGCAACAAGAGCTAAATCTAACTCTCTCTTGAAAACATCCAGTGAATTTGGCCTCCGCTGCCTTCTGCGGCAGGGAATTCCACACATTCACAACTCTCTGGGGGTGTAAAGATAGAGAAGGCCAGAGGCAAACAGGGCCGGCAACAGGGTGACCTCAGGAAGGGTGGAGTCCATAATGGTCCATTGTTGGCTGGGGGAAGCTGTGATAATGGCAAGGATATGAACAGTGGAACTAGCAGGACATCAAGGGTGTGAGAGGCGGGAGGGGGAAGAAATGCCACGGTTAACTTAGGGAAATCAAGGTAAAGGGTGGTGAATCTGTGGAACATTGCCACAGACGGCTGTGGAGGCCAAGTCAATGGATATTTTTTAAGGCAGAGATAGATAGATTCTTGATTAGTGCGGGAGTCAGAGGATATGTGGAGAAGGCAGGAGAATGGGGTTAGGAGGGAGAGATAGATCAGCCGTGACTGAATGGCAGAGTAGACTCGATGGGACGAATGGCCTAATACTACGACCTTATGATCAATGTTCATACCGCTGCCCAGACGAAATGTGAGTTGCTGTTCCTCCAATTTGTGCTGGGCCTCACTCTTGACAGTGGAGGAGGCCCAGGACAGAAAGGTCAGTGTGGGAATGGGAGGGGGAGTTGAAGTGTTTGGCATGCAGCCACCTGAGCAGCTACGTTAAGGGCGTGTCCCATTTGCCGATAGTTTCGGCAACTGCCGGCATCATTGACTGATGTATCAGGGTCACCGGAAAATCAACGGCGTGACGCGGGATGATGACCTATTGGCCGGCGGTGTTTTTTCAAGTTTCGCAACATTTTGTTTTTGTCGCCGCTGGATTTTGAAATGTTTTGGCCACCCCGATACAACGCTGGCAGTCGCTGAATAAATCGCCAAGTGGGACAGGCCCTTTACTCCAGCACTTTTCTTTGGTAAACCAGTGACTGCAGTTCCAAGTTTTGTCATTTTACCTTCATTCATTCCTTCAAAACCATTCAGGGAATCATTGTCTGCATCAAAACCTTCCAGAGTAAATAAACACTTCTCCAGGCATTTCATAAATTATAAAATTCACGTTGCGTTTCTTGTTTGAGATAAAAAGGATGTGTTTTGATAACGTTAACACCAGCTGTGTCATGGGATGGCCTAGATATTTGGATTCCACATTCCAAAATAGCAGCGTTAGATGGTTCCAGGAACCACGGGACACTTTCTGCCGAAATATCCGGGGCCAGATTATATTAACCTTCATGTACAGCCATCAATTACAATCTCAACACGAGGCAACTGATCTTCCCACCTCAGGACTTACTCTGACACGGCACATGCGAAACTTTAGAATAAACTTAGGGCATGGTAGAGTTGCTGCCTTCAGCGCCAGAGACCCAGGTTCGATCCCGACCACGAGTGCTGTCTGTACAGAGTTTGCACGTTCTCCCTGTGACCTGCGTGGGTTTTCTACGAGATCTTCACTTTCTTCCCACACTCCAAAGACGTGCAGGTTTGTAGGTTAATTGGCTTAGTGTGAATGTAAAATTGTCCCTAGTGTGTGTAGGATAGTGTTAGTCTGTGGGGATCGCTGGTTGGCGCGGACTCGATGGGCCGAAGGGCCTGTTTCCGTGCTGTATCTCTAAACTGAAGTAAACTAAACTAACAAAAGAGAGAGATAACTTTTTCACACAAAGGGTGGTGGGTGTATGGAACGAGCTGCCGGAGGAGGTAGTTGAGGCTGGGACTAAGTTTAAGCATTTTGACAGGTACGTGGATAGGACAGGTTCAGAGGGATATGGGGCAAACGCAGGCAGGTGGGACTAGTGTGAATGGGGCATATTGGTCAGTGCGGGCTGAAGCGCCTGTTTCTACACTATATGAGTCTATGACGTCTTGCAGTTGATATTACCTCCATTCCCATGCCATTTTTAATTGTATACATAATGGTTTTTGCATGAAAAAAAAGCTTACCGTGTGACAAAGCGCGTATTGCAGTTCAACCATGAGCTATATCCCTGCTCTCCAAGGTAGAGATTGCACCATTTTGATAGGCATGTACCAGGAATTTCACTGGGGATAGACAAGTGTTTCACCACTCTGCTGATTTTGTTAATAGCCATGGAACATGTGTTGCATGTTTCACAACTAGTTACAGAGATAGGTTGAATTTAGGTCTTTATTCTCTGGAGCGCATTAAGGGGGGACCTGATAGAAAAAATGATGTTTAGACATTAACATTTTTCCCTTGCTTCAAACAAGAGGACATGATAAAAAAGGGACAGAAGTTTAGAAAAACTTCTTTACGCATGTTGTTAATAGCCCCATAGAGTCCATAGGGGATAGGCATATGGATACAGGGAATGTGGAAGTGCAGGCAGGTGGGACAGGCCATTTGTTCTTGGACGTAGGGCCCCTGTTTCCGTGCTGTAACTTGCCCGATATAGTGTGGAAACAGGCCCTTCGGCCAACATGCCCCTGGCCAACATGCCCACCACACTAGTCCCGTTTGCCCGCGTTTTGGACCATATCCCTCCAAACCTGTCCTATCCATCGCGAGTCATGGCGCCAGGCGGTGCAGGGCGTTACCCGTTCCGGCCGCCTGCCCCTTCTCCGGGGTTGCGCCCGTGCCAGGGTGGGGTTAGAAAGGGAATACGCCCTGTCTACGGGCACCCTGAGGGAGTTCGGGACCATTGGGCTCCACAGGGTGTTGAATGTATCCTCAATAAGGATTGTAACATAGCTGTATAGAGGTTTATTATGGATATATGTTTGTATTGTATTTATGGTGGTGGGTCCTGGCTTGTTTTATTGTAGTGTAAATATTATTTTTTAATAATTGATCAAATGTTTTGGTTTTAAAAAAATTGGAAAAAAAAACCCGTCCTATCCATGTACCTGTCCAACTCTTTCTTAAATGTTGGGATAGTCCCAGCCTCAACTACCTCCTCTGGCAGCTCGTTCCATACACCCACCACCCTCTGTCTGAAAAAGCTGGATAGAGTGCCAAGAAGATTTCGTTTAGTTCATTGTCACGTGTTCACAAGGAAGGACATTATTGCCATAGAGGGAGTGCAGAGACGGTTCACCAGACTGATTCCTGGGATGTCAGGGCTGTCTTATGAAGAAAGACTGGATAGACTTGGTTTATACTCTCCAGAATTTAGGAGATTGAGAGGGGATCTTATAGAAACTTACAAAATTCTTAAGGGGTTGGACAGGCTAGATGCAGGAAGATTGTTCCCGATGTTGGGGAAGTCCAGGACAAGTGGTCACAGCTTAAGGATAAGGGGGAAATCCTTTAAAACCAAGATGAGGAGAACTTTTTTCACACAGAGTGTGGTGAATCTCTGGAATTCTCTGTAGTTGAGGCCAGTTCATTGGCTATATTTAAGAGGGAGTTAGATGTGGCCCTTGTGGCCAAGGGGATCAGAGGGTATGGAGAGAAGGCAGGTACGGGATACTGAGTTGGATGATCAGCCATGACCATATTGAATGGCGGTGCAGGCTCGAAGGGCCGAATGGCCTACTCCTGCAGCTAATTTCTATGTTTCGATGTGTCTATGTACCGAGGAACAGTGAAAAGCTTTTTGTGGCCAGCTAACCAGTCAGCGGAAAGACAAGACGTACTTTTGTTTAGATTTTTTTATTAGAAGCGAACACATATTATGATTAAAACATTTCATGTATATCAGTCGCACATGATTAATAATATCAATCGTGTATTGATTCTGCTACTAGTTTTTTTTTATATAGATAGGGAGTAAGAAAGAAAGAGGAAAAAAAACCACACAAATGTCAAGATAAAAAAAGAATGGAATGATTTACTAATAATACATCATAGGAGATAGCTTCGTAAATTATAAAGTATAACTTTTCATCTCATCCTGAGTTCAAGCTTCAGTTAAGTTCCCGTGCTGAACCAATCTACCCCTTCAATACGTGATTATAATCAAACCGTTTATGAGGCTGTGATGAGCTGCCAAAGGAAGTCATTGAGGCTGGTGCTATAACAACATTTAAAAGACACTTGGGCTGGTACATGGATAGGAAGCGTTTAGATGGATTTGAACCAAACATAGGCAGGTGGGACTAGCTTGGAAGACACGTCTTGGTCGGCGTGGATGAGTTGGGCTGCTTCAACACTATGGCAGAGTTATAGACTATAGACAATAAACAATAGGTGCAGGAGTAGCCCATTCAGCCCTTCGAGCCAGCACCGCCATTCAATGTGAACATGGCTGATCATCCACAATCAGTACCCCCCGTTCCTGCCTTCTCCCCATATCCCCCGACTCCGCTATCTTTAAGAGCCCTATCTAGCTCTCTCTTGAAAATTGGATACACATTACAAGGAATCAGGTGCAAAGTTATAGAAACATAGAAACATTGAAAATAGGTGCAGGCGTAGGCCATTCGGCCCTTCGAGTCTGCACCGCCATTCAATAATGGGTGATCAATACTTAGAAACATGGAAACATAGAAAATAGGTGCAGGAGTAGGCCATTCGGCCCTTCGAGCCTACACCGCCATTCAATATGATCATGGCTGATCATCCAACTCAGTATCCTGTACCTGCCTTCTCTCCATACCCCCTGATCCCTTTAGCCACAAGGGCCACATCTAACTCCCTCTTAAATATAGCAATTATGATTGAGAATGGATCGCATTTAAATAACGTGTGGCAGATTTGCATCATTCCTATTCTTTGCTCACACGGTTTTTACTGTTTGAAGTCTGAAGACGGGTCTCAACCCCAAACGTCACCGATTACTCCTCTCCAGAGATGCTGCCTGTCCCGCTGAGTTACTCCAGCACTCTGTGTCTGTCTTTAGTTTTTACTATTTAGTTTAGTTTAGTTTTAGAGATACAGAGAACACAGGCCCTTCGGCCCACCGGGTCCGTGCCAACCAGCGATCCCCGCACATTTACACTGTCCTACACACACTAGGGACAGTTTTTACATTTACCAAGCCAATTAAACTACAAGCCTGCACGTCTTTGGAATGTGGGAGGAAACCGAAGATCTCGGCGAAAACCCACGCAGGTCACGGGGAGAACGTGCAAACTCCGTACAGACAGCGCCCGTAGTCGGGGTCGAACCCTGGTCTCCGGCGCTGCATTCGCTGCCCCTGTCCCACTTTGGAAACCTGAACGGAAACATCTGGAGACTTTGCGCCCCACCCAAGGATTCCGTGCGGTTCCCGGAGGTTCCCGGAGGTTTTTGTCAGTCTCCCTACTTGCTTCCACTACCTGCAACCTCCGGCAACCACCTGCAACCTCCGGGAACCTCCGGGAACCGCACGGAAACCTTGGGTGGGGCCAAAGTCTCCAGTTCAGGTTTCCTAAGTGGGACAGGGGCATTATTAAGGCAGCAACTCTACCGTGCAGCTGTACAGTTTGCTGAGGATGTCCTGAAAATACACTAGGCCTAGAAATGTTGGTTGCTGAGCGTGCGTAGTAATGAGGATATGTCCTAATGAATGTGGCTGCACTGTCGTTGTGAGTAGGAGGTGCATGATGTGTACCTATCTTGTGTTTTTTGTACGCAGGAGCCAATTTCACTCTGACTGAGCTGGGAATCTGTGAGCCCTCCCCCCACCACAGCACGGCCTACGGTCCGGACATGGGGCTCCTGCACCGCGGCTACTCGCTGAGCGACGCTGACTCGGACACTGAAGGTGCCATTTCTCCAGAGCATGCTATTAGGTTGTGGGGGAGGGGCATCAAGTCCAGGCGTGGCTCTGGCCTGTCCAGTCGGGAGAACTCAGCCCTCACGCTGACCGATTCAGAGAACGAGAAGGAATCGGAGGAGGAGGAAGGTACGTACGCTCAAACAGATAGTCAACCTGCCGTGTCTCGGACGGCGGTGGAGGCCCGCTGCCCACCGTGGCCTCCTCTGCTTCTCCACCACAGGCCACGTTTGTCAAGTATTCCGATGCTCCCGATGCTTTTTGAAGGCCGATCGTTCCTCGGCTCACAGTTCTGTTCCAACAGGAAAAAAAAGTAGGATAATAATGCCCCCGTCCCACTTAGGAAACCTGAACGGAGACCTCTGGAGACTTTGCGCCCCACCAATGGTTTCCGTGCGGTTCCCAGAGGTTTTTGTCAGTCTCCCCACCTGCTTCCACTACCGGCAACCACCTGCAACCTCCGGCAACCACCTGCAACCTCCGGGAACCGCACGGAAACCCTTGGGTGGGGCGCAAAGTCTCCAGAGGTTTTGTTCAGGTTTCCTAAGTGGGACAGGGGGCAATTAGTGTCTGTGGAATGTATGGACAATGTAATGAGCAATGGTGGAATCATAATGCTTTTGAAGGCCAATTCTTAGAGTTTTGTCCAGGGAAAAAAAATCAGATAATATGGGGTGTGAGGAACATATTGACCGTAACATTATCAATGGTGAACTCCTGATTTTCCTGATACTTTTGAAGACCAATTTTAAATTTCACAGTTTATGTCCAGCAAAAAAAAAATAGAAATGGGGTCTGAGGGACATATTGACAATTGAACAATTAGTGGTAAATTTATGGAGTTACTGATCTTCATGAAGACCAATTCTTATTCCAGAACAAAATCATAAATGGGCTTTGAGGGGCACTGTGAGGCCATCGAACAATTACTAGCGAGATCACCGTGTTCCTAGATGTCTTTCAAAGACCCATTCACATTTCAGAGTCCTGTTGCACTGACACATACTGTAGGCCGTGTGGTGGTGAAATCATGGCTTTGACTTGAGCCGATATCCAGTGTGATGGCTTTAAGATTAATTCTTCTTCCCGATCATCCTGCTTTCAATGTGCAAAGATATGTATATCAGTGAATAGCTATATTTTTTAATTAAGAAGACTTCAAAAAGATATTTCATGTACAGGGTTTGGTCCACTGCACTTCCTGGTAAGAGCTGAACACATGTTTAGTGAGGAATTTTTACAACTCTGTTCCATAAAAGACTTAACTTGCAATAAAGAGAGTTGACTGTTGTATAGGTGTCTTGCCGTACCTCCATCAAAGGTTTAGATGTTGGCTTACTTTTATTAGGAATTCTCCCGTGAATGAAGGCATGGATATATTTTGCCTACATTTCCTACATCGACTTGTGAACGTATTTAGCACAAGATGTAGCGGATGTATATGCCGCTTGCCGAACAAGCCGTTAGTCATTGATGTTGGATTTGATTGATGCTTAATAGCCTTTCATCTTCTGGTTGGTCGCATCCAGGTACACATCGCTGTATAAACCATTGATACTAATGGGGCCTGTCCCACTGAACCAGCTAATTCAAGAGTTCTCCCGAGTTTCCCCTGATTCGAACACGGTAATGGCCGCTCGTCGGTACTCGGGGCTCTCGTGGACATTTTTCGACGTTGAAAAATCTTCACGAGCTTACCGCGTTTCCCGAGTACCTGCCGTCAGCGTTACGAGCCGTCCCCGAGCTCCGACGTACCCACTACGTACATTCTACGTGCTTACCACGAGTTTAAGCTCGGGAGAGCTCTTGAATTAGCTCGTACAGTGGGACAGGGCCCTTAATTTTGCTCCTGATAGATGGGCGCTCACGGACTCAATTGAAACTTGACCGAGGGAAGTGACTGGAATAATGCCGGGTTTAAGAGTTTAGATTTCGCTCTTTGGGCTAACGGAATCAAGGGATTATGGGGAGAAAGCAGGAATGGGGCTCTGATTGGGGATGATCAGCCATGATCATATTGCATGGCGGTGCTGGCTCGAAGGGCTGAATGGCCAACCCCAGCCGCGTTTTTCAATGCTTAGTATTTAAGTGTATCTACTACTGTTTAACTTGGCTAACTATGGACATGCTCAACTGGATGAAACAATGAAGCTGATGGGACTGTCCCACTTCGGCAGGGGACTTTCGGGGACTGCCAGGGACTAGTTTTAATGCAATTCACCTACGACACCTGGCGACAACCTACGACAGCAGAAATTGTCGCCACTGTCGCAGAAAAGTTTTCAACATGTTGAACATTTTGCAACAGTCGCCTGAAGTCGCCCAAAAAATCGCCCAAGTGGGACAGGCTCATTAGTCTGGTTCACAGGGGCATTAAACATGGACAAGTATGAAATATTTGATATTTTTTCAAAATTAATCAAAATAAAACTGGTACCAAAACCAGAATGGATTATTTTTGGAATATCGGAAGGTAACCCTGAACTAAACGTGTTTCAGAAGAATTTATTTAATTACGGGCTAATAATGGGAAAAAAGCTTATACTTAAATTCTGGAAAAATGCGCCGACACCAACAATAAAAATGTGGATATCAAATATGTTTGAAACATTACATCTGGAAGAGATGAGATTCCTCCTAGCAGGTAAAGCAGACCAATTCCAAAAGACGTGGTCTATGTTTCTGGACCTATTACAAGTATGAGGTGCAATAGTAATTTAAATAAACAAATAAATAAATAAGTGGTATCAGGACCTGGTAACGGGAGGTAAAACAACAAAAACAGACTTGGTTGGTAGTCCCCTTTCTGCGGAGTTTAATGTTATAATAGAGCGATTGGTCCTATTTTCTTTTTCTTTCTTCTCTAGGGTCTACTTTCACACTTTACTTCCTTCTCTAACTTCTTTCCTAAGGGGCTTTCTTTACCCAACACTCTTGCACTTCACGACTCTTGCGCACTTTCTTTACTTTCTTTACTTCTATCTTTTTCTTAAAGCTCAAAAAAAAATGAAGTGGTACAAAAAATGTATTAAGATATATGTGTTGTGTAGTATTGTAATTTACCGTACTTCTAATAAAAATAAAATTAAAAAAAAATAAAATAAATTAAAAAAAACATGGACAAGTAGCTGGATCTCCAAAGAAAATACTTGAGGTATAAAAACTTGTTAGATGACACAAAGTATTTCTTTACCAGATTGTTGTTGACTTTTTGACAAAGGCTTCCTACAAACTGAACATATTGCAGAGTTTTGCGTATTACATCCTGCCTTGTGCAGAAGCCAACTTTAGTTGTAACTCGATGGCTGGTTGTGAGTTAACTGCAAAGAGTGGAAGTCACAATGGTCCCAGACCGTAATGGTTGTGTTGGGGAGTTCAAGAGAAATGTCCAGGAATGTTAGTGAATTAAAAAAAGTTGTTTGGATCTTGGTTCTTGGTTCTTGATTTCTTGATTTCACCTCCAAAATATTCCAAATGGAATTTAAACTGGAGGTGGTGAAGGGAGGGCTTAAGCCGGAAAGGGTTATTGGGAAGAAAGAGCTACTTTAAATGTAGTTGCATCTGGTTGGGTAACTATAGTTGGGTGGAGATTATTCCATGCTTTAACTGTGCGGGGGAAGAACGAATTGCTGTACACATCTGCCTTTGTAGCTGGGATCACAAATTGGATCCAATGCCCTCGTCTGCTCCTAATTGGTTTGGGTTTAGTGTAGGTCTTGTAATTTGCTTTTAGACATCGGAGCAGAATGAGACCATTCGGCCCATCAAATCTACTCTGCCATTCGATCATGCATGATCTACTTCTCCACCTCAACACCATTCTCCTGCCTTCTCCCTGTAACTTTTGACAACCTTAAGGGGCTGTCCAACTGTGGCAACCTAATTGGCGAGTTTAGAAGAGTTTAGGAGAATTTGAAAAAATGTTATGTTGAAGACCTCCTTCAACTATGTTGAAGACTAGCTTCAACTAGCTTCGAGAAAATTGGACACCAAATAGTGGAGAGTGAAGATGACCTCCTTCAATCTCCTTCGACCTCCCTTCGACTATGATGAAGAATATCTTCGACTACCTTTGATTACCCTCAATTACCTACGACTAACATGCCGACCTACTACGACCTACTTTGACTAAACCCACGAGTAAAAAAAGTATCGATTTTTTCCGTGGCGACCTTTTTTTACTCGCGGGCATTATTCAGCATGTTGAACAATACTCCGCGACCTAGCTGAGGCCTCGAGTACGCGGGGACTACTCTCGAGCATGAAGGAGAGTTATAAAGACCTCCTAGGACCTCGTGTCGACCATGCTCCGAGTACGAGTCGAGGGCAAACTCTTCTAAACTCTCGGACAGCTTTTTCCCTCAGGCCATCAGACTACTCAACACACTTATGAAAATTCCATGAACAGTACCCAAACAAAGCCAAACAAACTGTGAAAATAACTTTGGCTCAATGTCTCCAGTACGAAATTTGCACTTTTTCTATATTGCACCTTTCATTGTTGCACCCCGTTTAAAATACCTCAAGGTTTTTGCTACATTTTGGCACACTGTGAATATTTTAATATTTTAAATAATGTAATGTCTATTGTCTATTTTTATTGGTATGTTGTCTGTCTGTGTTTTTAATATTACTGCACATTTGGAGTATGGGGAAACGTAATTTCAATTCTCTGTGTAACTACTGTTCCATAATTGAATTGACAATAAAGTTTACTTTAAACTTTGAACTTTGGATTAGGTCGCCCAAGTAGGACAGCCCCTTTACTGAGTAAGCACCTATCAATCTCCACTGTAAAAATACCTAATGACTTGCGCTCCACATATGTCGGTGGCTAAAGAAATTCCTCCTCCTCCTCCATTCCAGCAGAACGTCCTCTTATTCTGAGCCTGTGCCTTTTTAATCTCCCTCGCAAAATAGATTTGAGGCTAATTAATGATGACTACTAATCTCATTGCACCCTTTCTGGGCCAGATGTGTCGGGGACTGAGATTCTTTGCTTGTGCATGAGATTGCACAGTAGACAATGTTTTCTGAGGTCGCTGGATACGGATGATATCAAAACAAATTGTAAAAGGTTGTAGGTTTATCTCTGAAGAAAGTTATTTTCGGGGTAAACCCACTGAGGATAATCTAACTGTTAGAATCCTCTTTCAATGCACATAGCTAAATGGTGTGTTCTGTAGTAATCTTTTTATTCAATGGTATTTCCAATGTGCTTTTGAAGATTGGTATCGCATTGTACCAATCGGTGCATGTGACAATAAATGAAACGAACTTGAACTTGGGACTTTTGTACAGCGATATGCATTTTCGTATACAGTTCAATGCAGGTATCGCTATACATAAGACAATAGACAATAGACAATAGGTGCAGGAGTAGGCCATTCGGCCCATCGAGCCAGCGCCACCATTCAATGTGATCATGGCTGATCGTCCCCAATCAGTACCCCGTTCCTACCTTCTCTCCATATCCCCTGACTCCGCTATTTTTAAGAGCCCTATCTAGCTCACTCTCTTGAAAGCATCCAGAGAACCTGCCTCCACCGCCCCCAGAGGCAGAGAATTCCACAGACACCGCTCCCTCAGTAAAGGGGCTGTCCTACTTGGGCGACCTAATCCGAGAATTTAGAAGAGTTTGCCCTCGACTCGTACTCGCAGCATGGTCGACACGAGGTCCTAGGAGGTCTTTATAACTCTCCTTCATGTTCGAGAGTGGTCCCCGCGTACACGAGGCCTCAGCTAGGTCCCGGAGTATTTTTCAACATGCTGAATAATGCCCGCGAGTGTTTCCTCGTCTCCTTTCTAAATGGCTTACCCCTTATTCTTAAACTGTGTGGCCCCTGGTTCTGGACTCCGCCAACATCGGGAACATGTTTCCTGCCTCTAGCTTCGTGTCCAAGCCCTTAACAATCTTATATGTTTCAATGAAATACCCTCTCATCCTTCTAAACTCCAGAGTGTACAAACCCAGCCGCTCCATTCTCTCAGCATATGACAGTCCCGCCATCCCGGGAATTAACCTGGTGAACCTACGCTGCACTCCCTCAATAGCAAGAATGTCCTTCCTCAAATTAAGGGACCAAAACTGCACACAATACTCCAGGTGTGGTCTCACTAGGGCCCTGTACAACTGCAGAAGTCATTGGTGCCGAGGTACGGGGAGATTCATTTTCGTAGACAGTTCAATGCAGGGCTATGCTATACATAGGCACTTAGATACATCTTCGATTAGCATCTGAGACCCAGTACAAGTGTGTAGCTGTGGTATACAGAGACAGTGTACAGTGTGGCCGGATTCCCACCATTTCCAAGTCCAGGTGCTGTGAGTGCAGGGATCTCGCCCTGGTCTGTGTGTCCGAGTGTCGGCCTGGCCAAGCGTGGCCGCTGTAGGCCGCATGCTCAGGCCCCTGCCGCCGGGCTCCACCGCCTGCCGATCCCTCCCTTCACGTCCTGTCACCTCCGATCCCGTCGAGCCTTCCGATGGAGGCGAACCAGCCCTTTTTTTTAAATGATCTTTATTATTTACAATTTAGAATCTAGAATTAGACTCTAGAATTTAGGAGATTGAGGGGGGGATCTTATAGAAACTTACAAAATTCTTAAGGGGTTGGACAGGCTAGATGCAGGAAGATTGTTCCCGATGTTGGGGAAGTCCAGAACAAGGGGCCACAGCTTAAAGATAAGGGGGAAATCCTTTAAAACCGAGATGAGAAGAACTTTTTTCACACAGAGAGTGGTGAATCTCTGGAACTCTCTGCTGCAGAGGGTAGTCGAGGCCAGTTCATTGGCTATATTTAAGAGGGAGTTAGATGTGGCCCTTGTGGCTAAGGGGATCAGAGGGTATGGAGAGAAGGCAGGTACGGGATACTGAGTTGGATGATCAGCCATGATCATATTGAATGGCGGTGCAGGCTCGAAGGGCCGAATGGCCTACTCCTGCAAATAATTTCTATGTTTTCTATTAGAAGCAATTGCACAAGAATAAAACATTCGGCGTGTAAAAATTGTACAATTATTGTACAGCTTCAGTTTTAACCTTTTAACCTGAAAATGAGTGAAATGAACAAGAGAGGGGAAAAGTGATATCACCCCCAGACTACCCAAGTAGTGGCCAAAAAGTGAATAAAGATGTAAGAGAGAAATAAAAGCAAAAAAAAAAACAAAAGGGAAAAAGAAAAAAAGAAAAAAATTGGAGATATACATGCCCCTCTTCCTCCCCTCCCCCTCCCCCTCCCACCTCACACCTCACACACCCCTCAGAATCGGATTTAAACCCAAAGTTGTGTTGCTCCATACTATCCTTTCAAGATTCAAACAAGAGGACATGACTTCAGAATTAAGGGACAAGAAGTTTAGGGGTAACATGAGGGGGAACTGCTTTACTCAGAGAGTGGTAGCGGTGTGGAATGAGCTTCCAGTGGAAGTGGTGGAGGCAGGTTCGTTGGTATAATTTAAAAATAAATTGGATAGGCATATGGATGAGAAGGGAATGGAGGGTTATGGTATGAGTGCAGGCAGGTGGGACTAAGGGAAAATAATTGTTCGGCACGAACTTGTAGGGCCGAGATGGCCTGTTTCCGTGCTGTAATTGTTATATGGTTGTTATATGGTTATATCCTTGAAAGAATTCGGTAAAGGGTGTCCATATCTTGAAATTTTGATTCAGATTCAGATTCAGATTCAATTTTAATTGTCATTGTCAGTGTACAGTACAGAGACAACGAAATGCATTTCTGGTTTTTCTGCCAAGACAAGCCAAATATTTTCCAAATATAGTGTTTCGGACATGCTTGCGATCCACATCTTCACTGTAGGGACTGACGTGTGTTTCCAAAATGTAAGTATTGGTTTTTTCGCCGTTATCAGGCCATAGTTAAGGAAACGTCTTTGAACTAATGTTAGCTCAGAGCAGGCTTCTGACGTACCTAGAGTAATCAGTGGCGAGCCCTTGTCACGATCGGCTGTCTGCCAAGTCTTCTCGATTATGCTCGCATTTGCCTCCATTGTTCTTGCGGGGAATGTATCCACAAACTTAATAAGTTGTTATGAAAGAATGAACGTGTCTCCCCTGTTTCCTTTGGCTGCCAAGTCTGGACCTGTGGCAGATTGTGTTTCCTCAGCTGCCGCTGGAAGTACATCCTCTGTTGGGCCTTTTTGACTGTGGAGTCGATGTCCGCCTCCCATTTAAGGTCCCTGGAGATGATGGTTCCAAGGAACTTAAATGACTCCACAGATCGCTAAACTAAAGTAATGGGGCCTGTCCCACTGACACAACTTTTTCAGCGACTGCCGGCACCCGTCATAGGTCGCCAAAAATTATTCAACATGTTGAAAATCCAGCGGTGACCAGAAAGACGTTACGACTCTTTGGGCGACCGAGGATACGACTCACGACCGTACAGGTGACATGTCGCGGGGTGAAGCCTGTATGGTCCTGAGTAGTCGCCCAAAGAGTCGTACCTTGTTCTGGTCGCCGCTGGATTTCCAACACGTTGAAAATATTCGGCGACCTGTGTCGAACTGTGGCGGGCGCCGGCAGTCCCGAAAAAGTCACGCAAGTGGGACAGGCCCATTAAGACTTCTCCTTCGACTGGCAGTGAGACAGACCTTTGGGACCACTGCTACCATGAAGACCATCCATCACCTGTTCAGTGGTCAACGTGCTCCACTGTTACCTGTGCAAACACACAGTGAAATTCTTATTTGCCGTACACTTCAGTGAAGTGTTGCCAAAACTAATCATGATCCCCGATCAGCAAAATGCACAGAAATAGCCCACTGAGACTGCATGCAAGCGGCTAGTTCTATGTTATCCAACATTTGCATCTGTTCTAGAATAGTTTCTTTATTGTCATTGTAACATGAACCATGTACAACGAACTTTAAAATGTCAGCCAGTCAGTGCAGCATTCAAACATTTCTAAAAACATTTCCACACACATTTGACCCAATTTTACAGAAACCAATTAACCTACAAACCCGCAGGACTTTGGGATGTGAGAGGAAACCGGAAGAATCGCAAGCGGTCACTGGGAGAGCGTGCAAACTCCACACAGAGATAGCGTCCGAGGTCCGGATCAAACCTGTGTCTCTGGTGCTGCAAGGGAGCGGTGCTACCCGCTGCATCTCATTGTGAAATGGGGAACGGGTTGGCTCAATGTGAGTTTGTTTCTATTCACCTGTGAGGCAATTGAATCTGTGAAAGACATTCTCCACATCGGTGAGACCAAGCGTAGGCTTGGCGATCGTTTCGCCCAACACCTCCGCTCGGTTCGCAATAACCAACCTGATCTCCCGGTGGCTCAGCACTTCAACTCCCCCTCCCATTCCCAATCCCAATCCGACCTTTCTGTCCTGGGCCTCCTCCATGGCCAGAGTGAGTCCCACCGCAAATTGGAGGAGCAGCACCTCATATTCCGCTTGGGTAGTTTACACCCCAGCGGTATGAACATTGAGACTCCTCCAATTTCAGGTAGTCCCTGCTTTCTCCCTCCTTCCCCTCCCCTTTCCAGCTCCCCCATCAAAGCGGACTCTCTCCGCCTCTTCCTTTCTTTTTCCGCCCCCCCCCCCCTCGACATCAGGGTCTCGACCCGAAATGTCGCCCATTCATTTTCTCCGTAAATGCTGCCTCACCCGCTGAGTTTCTCCAGCATTTTAGTCTATCTGTGAAAGAGAAGTGTGTATGCAGCATCTTGGACTGGTGAGGGACTACCAGTGAGGGTTACTGCAACAGAGAGATGTCTAATGTAACGGACTTTGTTCCCGCTGCACGGAAACACAATGCAAGTCTGTCGCTGCCTGTGTTGGAGGAGGCGGAGGCATTACACTGGGAATGTGAGCCGTATTGTTCTAAAGCTGCTGTACCCAGCTCACAGTGGTAAAGTTGTTAACCTTATTCTGACATGCTTTGGTGATAGATTTTACTTCTTGCAGTCTCAAAGGTCTTGTTAGCCTTGTAAGATGAAAAAGTGATGAAGTAGGCACGTCCCCAGTTGAGTTTTGGAGGAAGTGTTATCCAATATAGCGTGGCCTCATAGGTGTCAAAAGTTATGCACAAAAGAAATTAGAAATAATGGTAAAAAGTCACAGAGTTATAATTGGCTACAGTGGTTTTAACAAAGGTCCCTAGCTGTTGCTCGCATTCTTCAAATAAATTTCTTTCTTGGCAAGAGTGTTCTTAAATATTCGGTTATAACATGAAAGCAGTTTCCTCTCACCTTTGACATTTTATCTTTAAGGTGAGAAACATAGAAACATAGAAATTAGGTGCAGGAGTAGGCCATTCGGCCCTTCGAGCCTGCACCGCCATTCAATATGATCATGGCTGATCATCCAACTCAGTATCCCGTACCTGCCTTCTCTCCATACCCCCTGATCCCCTTAGCCACAAGGGCCACATCTAACTCCCTCTTAAATATAGCCAATGAACTGTGGCCTCAACTACCCTCTGTGGCAGAGAATTCCACAGATTCACCACTCTCTGTGTGAAAAATGTTTTTCTCATCTCATAGAAACATAGAAACATAGAAATTAGGTGTACGAGTAGAGGCCATTCAGCCCTTCGATGCACCGCCATTCAATATGATCATGGCTGATCATCCAACTCAGTATCCTGTACCTGCCTTCTCTCTGGACTTCCCCAATCCCCTTAGCCCACAAGGGCCACATCTAACTCCCTCTTAAATATAGCCTGTGGCCTCAACTGCATTCTGTGCAGAGAATTCCACAGATTCCCCACTGTGTGTGTAAAAAATGATTTGCTCATCTCAGTCCTATAAGATTTCCCCTCTATGCTTAAACTGTGACCCCTTGTCCTGGACTTCCCCAATATTGGGAACAATCTTCCTGCATCTAGCCTGTCCAACCCCTTAAGAATTTTGTACATTTCTATAAGATCCCCCCTCAATCTAAATTCTAGCAAGTACAAGCAGAGTCTATCCAGTCTTTGTTCATATGAAAGTTTAAAAGAGATGTACGGAGCAAGTTTTTTTTACACAGAGGGTGGTGGGTGCCTGTAACGCGCTGCCCAGGGGTGGTGGTGGAGGCAGATATCATCGTGCCGTTTCAGAAACCTTTGTAAATACAGTCGGGCTTGACATCATGTTCAGCACAGACACTGTGGGCCGAAGGGCCTGTTCTCTTATAAAGTCATACAACTCAGAAACAGGCCATTCGGCCCAACTTGCCAATGATGTCCCATTTACAGGAGACCTATTACATTCATAACCAGAGGAGTTGAGTATAGGAGCAAAGAGGTCCTTCGCAGTTGGAGTATTGTGTGCAGTTTAGGTCTCCAAATTAGAGGAAGGACATTCTTGTTATTGAGGGAGTGCAGCGTAGGTTCACCAGGTTAATTCCCGGAATGGCGGGACTGTCATATGCTGAGAGAATGGAACGGCTGGGCTTGTATACCCTGGAATTTAGGATGAGAGGGGATCTTATTGAAACATACAAGATTATTAAGGGTTTGGACACACTAGAGGCAGGACACATCTTCCCGATGTTGGTGGAGTCCAGAACCAGGGGCCACACAGTTTAAAAATAAAGGGTAAGCCATTTAGAACGGAGATGAGGAAACACTTTTTCACACAGAGGGTTGTGAGTCTGTGGAATTCTCTGCCTCAGAAGGCAGTGGAGGCCAATTCTCTGGGTGCTTTCAAGAGAGAGCTAGATAGGGCTCTTAAAGATAGCGGAGTCAGGGGATATGGGGAGAAGGCAGGAACGGGGTACTGATTGGGGATGATCAGCCATGATCACATCGAAGAGGCGAATGGCCTATTCCTCTCATCCTTCTAAACTCCAGAGTGTACAAGCCCAGCCGCTATATTCTCTCAGCATATGACAGTCCCGCCATCCCGGGAATTAACCTGGTGAACCTGCGCTGCACTCCTTCAATAGCAAGAATGTCCTTCCTCAAATTAGGGGACCAAATACTGCACACAATACTCCAGGTTCAGTAGCCTGCGAGTAAAACCAATGCACGTTAATTCTTGCTGATCCAAAATTACCTTCACCCTAAGTAAAACAAATGTCGAAACCACATGTGTTTTCATCTGTCTTTGCCATGCCAAAGCCTGTTGGAAAAGACATTTTATTCTAAGAGATATTGGCTTGACAAAATAAGCAATTAGGTGTCATGCCCTTAAAAAATGGAGCCAAATTGATAGTGCTTGTTTCAGCTGCAAGCACTGAGCGAGTGGTTTTATTTGGGCTTTGGAACCTTGCGAGCAGTGTGTTGACAAGCTCGCCTGAGACATGAGATAAGTCTTTGATTGCCGAGGAGTTAATGGGAAACTGATGGATGTTGTTCGATGTTTGTGACTTGCAACCGGCAGACAGCATTTTCCTCAGTCTGTTTTTACCCTCCTTTTATAGACAACAGACAATAGGTGCAGGAATGAAGGCCATTCGGCCCTTCGAGCCAGCACCGCCATTCAATGTGATCATGGCTGATCATCCCCAATCAGTACCCCGTTCCTGCCTTCTCCCCATATCCCCTGACTCCGCTATCTTTAAGTAAGAACTGCAGATGCTGGAAATATCGAAGTGTTGGAGAAATTCAACGGGTGAGGCAGCATGAATGGAATGAAGCAACTGAAACATCACCTATTCCTTCGCTCCATTGATGCTGCCCCAACCGCTGAGTTTCTCCAGCATTTTAGTGCACCTGCTAACTTTAAGAGCTTCATCTTGAAAGCATCCAGTGAATTGGCCTCCACTGCCTTCTGAGGCAGAGAATTCCACAGATGACAAACCCTCTGTGCGAAAAAGTGTTTCATCTCCTTTCGAAATGGCTCGCCCCTTATTCTTAAACTGTGGCCCCTGGTTCTGGACTCCCCCAACATCGGGAACATGTCACACAAAAGCTGGAGAAACTCAGCGGGTGCAGCAGCATCTATGGAGCGAAGGAAATAGGCAACGTTTCGGGCCGAAACGTTGCCTATTTCCTTCGCTCCATAGATGCTGCTGCACCCGCTGAGTTTCTCCAGCTTTTTTGTGTAACCTTCGATTCTCCAGCATCTGCAGTTCCTTCTTAAACATCAGGAACATGTTTACTGCCTCTAGCGTGTCCAAACCCTTAATAATCTTATATGTTATATGTATATTGGTACATTCCCTGCAATGGCGGTAGCCCTGTCAGCAGCACGTTAGTTTTTTTTAGCTTTTTTTATTTTTTTTAGTATGTTTTAAAGTATGTTTTTAATGTTTCTTTGTGTGTCTTGTGTGGGGGGTGGTGTGGGGGGGGGTTAAGGGGGAAACCGTTTCGGTCGCCTCCTCCACGGAGAGGTGACTTTTTCCAGGTCGCCTCCCCCGTGGCCTAACAGCAAGGATCGGCGCGGCCGTTCCCGGAGACGCGCCCGGGGCTTCAGCAGCGGAAGCGGAGGCAGCGGCGGGCGCAGCGTGGACTCTCGGCGTGGAGCGGGTGAGCCCTCGCTGGGGCTCGCTGGAGGGGAGCGCTCCGTTTCGCTGGCCTCTACTTTAGTTGTCGCATGCACATACAAGATATACAGTGAAATACAGTGAATATTACACACTGAACTATTTTTTTTTCCTCTCGTTTATCATATTGTTTACATTGTACTAAGTTTACATATTGTGTTGTGCTGCAGCAAGTAAGAATGTCATTGTCCTATCTGGAACACATGACAATAAAACACTCTTGACTCTTGACTGTTTGATCAGAGCATGGTTAATGTGTTCCTCAATTTAGTTCAATTGACCCAAAGAGAAAAAAAACATGTATTGAAGTCTTGATAGCTGGACAATTCATCTTGTTTTAGATGGAGTTGAGTATTACATTTTAGACAGAGAATCGAAATAGAAACATAGAAACATTAGGTGCAGGAGTAGGCCATTCGGCCCTTCGAGCCTGCACCGCCATTTAATATGATCGTGGCTGATCATCCAACTCAGTATCCTGTACCTGCCTTCTCTCCATACCCTCTGATCCCTTTAGCCACAAGGGCCACATCTAACTCCCTCTTAAATATAGCCAATGCACTGTGGTCTCAACTACCTTCTGTGGCAGAGAATTCCAGAGATTCACCACCCTCTGTGTGAAAAATGTTTTTCTCATCTCGGTCCTAAAAGATTTCCCCCTTATCCTTAAACTGTGACCCTTTGTTCTGGACGTCCCCAACATCAGGAACAATCTTGCTGCATCTAGCCTGTCCAACCCCTTAAGAAGTTCCCCCTCAATCTTCTAAATTCTAGCGAGTACAAGCCGAGTCTATCCAGTCTAATGATTATAGACAACTGAATGCTTAGAGGCAACTGAAAATGAGACAACGAACGAGTTGGGCCGAAGGGCCTGTGTTTGTGCTGGATGACTCTGGTGTATCATGTTCTCTTTTGAACATTGTTCAACATCGCTGACCTGTACACAAAGTTGTAAGCATTCATTGAAGTTGCATCCAGCTGTGTATTCTTCCACTAGATGGAGAATAAGATTGTATATTGACATGGCTATGCTCCTGGTAGGGCCACCCATGGCGGCAAGGTCGAGGGGGAGGTCTCTGACAAAGAGCCAATCCAACCCAGACCTCAACGGTGGAACAGGCGGAGGACGATGGCTGACCTTAGTGGAGCTAACGTCACAACGGCTGGGAAGGCGGATGAAGGCTGCGGCAGAAAAGGGTCTCCGGTCGTCTTGGACTCCACGCCACTGGATCCTGACCCAGATCTGTCAAGGACCCCACGTGGGGTGGCTGTCTGTGCACCAGTCTCCCCACGTTAAACAAAGTCACGCACAGGCGTCCTCCAACCCTGGAGACACCCGTGGCCAGCCATGACAGAAGGGGGGGGGGCTTAATAAGAATTGACACGGCACGATGGCGCAGCGGTAGAGTTGCTGCCACACAGCACCAGAGACCCGGGTTCGATCCTGACTACGGGCGCTGTCTGTATGGAGTTTGTACGTTCTCCCCGTGATCTGCGTGGGTTTTCTCCGGGAGCTCCGGTCTCCTCCCACACTCCAAAGACGTGCGGGTTTGTAGGTTAGTTGGCATCAGTAAAAATTGTAAATTGTCCCCTAGTGTGTGTAGGATAGTGTTAGTGCACGGAGTGATCGCTGGTTGGCGCGGCCTCGGTGGGCCGCGGGACCTGTGTCCGTGCTGTATCTCAAAACTGAATTAAACCAAGATATTACTAAGTGTAGGAAGGAACTGCAGATGCTGGTTTACACCGAAGATCGACACAAAATGCTGGAGTAACTCAGCGGGACAGGCAGCAGATTAAACGAAGATATTAAGCAGATCCAAGGTTATTGTAATGTTCAGTGGTAAGGCGATCAGTTCAACAGATAACATGCTCAATTCAACACTTTCTGATCAGTGGCAGCTGACGTTTTAAGTTACCAAGTAGAGGAAGCATCGAAGGTAGACAAAATTGCTGGAGAAACTCAGCGGGTGAGGCAGCATCTATGGAGCGAAGGAATAGGCGACGTTTCGGGTCGAGACCTTTCTTCAGAAACTCAGCCGGTGAGGCAGCATCTATGGAGCGAAGGAAATAGGTGACGATTCGGGTCGAGACCTTTCTTCAGAAACTCAGCGGGAGAGGCAGCATCTATGGAGCGAAGGAATAGACGACGTTTTCGGGTCGAGACCTTTCTTCAGAAACTCAGCGGGGGAGGCAGCATCTATGGAGCGAAGGAATAGGTGACGTTTCGGGCCGAGACCCTTCTTCAGACTTCGTCTGAAGAAGGGTCTCGACCCGAATCGTCACCTATTCCTTCGCTCCATAGATGCTGGAGAAACCCAGCGGGAAACCCAGTCTACCTTCGGTTTTTCCCAGCATCCGCAGTCCTTAAGTAGGGAAAACAAATATGTACTTGATCTTGACTAAATTTGTGGAAGGTTATATCGCCTGGTTGCATAACCAAGTTTGAGTAGAGGCCACTTAAGGAGAAGGATTGATCTTGCATCAGAGACATCTGCATGAAAAGCATCAAAGAGCATCCGAGATAAGAGTCTGATATCTGTTTTATCTTTTCCCCCATGAACGTCCCAATGCCCAGCACATGAATGGTGAAAAGTGGACCGATTGAGATTGGTGACGTTGGCTGAAGACTTATCCTTGTGCTTAAGACAATGACAAAGTGGAGACAAGTGTTTCCTGGGGGAACACATCAGAATCATTCTTGTCTTCGGGTTTTTTTTTTTAAAGGGATAATTGTTTCATGATGAAATGGCTCCCCAGTGGCGTTGTAATAATTCACTCCTGCTGGAGCTGCAGTCTCACGGTGCCAGAGACTCGGGTTCGGTCCGGGGACCACGGGTGCTGTCTGTGTGGAGTTTGCCCGTTCTCACCGTGACTGCGTGGGTTTCTCCTCCACCACCGTGCCACACAGACATACAACTTAAAGCTGGGACCATTTTGCTTGTGGCTGTTTGGGGCTACGGGGCAGTCAGCTTCTCCTTGCGCCCATCTTCCATGTTTCGAATGTTGACATCGCTGCCATCGTTAGTGGGAGCCAGCCATCACTTGTCGCAGTAGATGATGGTGGTGGCAGAATTAGCTCGGGATACAATAGACAATAGACAACAGGTGCAGGAGTAGGCCATTCGGCCCTTCGAGCCAGCACCGCCATTCAATGTGATCATGGCTGATCATCCCCAATCAGTACCCCGTTCCTGCCTTCTCCCCATATCCCCTGACTCCGCTATTTTTAAGAGCCCTATCTAGCTCTCTCTTGAAAGCATCCAGAGAACCTGCCTCCACCACTCTCTGAGGCAGAGAATTCCACAAACTCACCACTCTCTGTGAGAAAAAGTGTTTCCTCGTCTCCGTTTTAAATGGCTTACCCCTTATTCTCAAACTGTGTGGCCCCTGGTTCTGGACTCCCCCAACATCGGGAACATGTTTCCTGCCTCTAGCGTGTCTAAGCCTTTAACAATCTTATATGTTTCAATGAGATATCCTCTCATCCTTCTAAACTGATAGACTTGGTTTATACTCTCTAGAATTTAGGAGATTGAGAGGGGATCTTATAGAAACTTACAAAATTCTTAAGGGGTTGGACAGGCTAGATGCAGGAAGATTGTTCCCGATGTTGGAGAAGTCCAGGACAAGGGGTCACAGCTTAAGGATAAGGGGGAAATCCTTTAAAACCGAGATGAGGAGAACTTTTTCACACAGAGAGTGGTGAATCTCTGGAACTCTCTGCCACAGAGGGTAGTTGAGGCCAGTTCATTGGCTATATTTAAGAGGGAGTTAGATGTGGCCCTTGTGGCCAAGGGGATCAGAGGGTATGGAGAGAAGGCAGGTACGGGATACTGAGTTGGATGATCAGCCATGATCATATTGAATGGCGGTGCAGGCTCGAAGGGCCGAATGGCCTCTACTCCTGCACCTAATTTCTATGTTCTATGTTTAAACTCCGGAGTGTACAAGCCCAGCCGCTCCATTTTCTCAGCTCAGTCCAGTTTCCAGTTTCTGCTATGGGGCTACAGGAAGTGGGCTGAATGGATCTTTGAGATGGAGTGTTGCCGCTTCTAGCTCTCCCTTGCCCTTCACTTCTTGAAGCAAAGCTGTGGAGGAGTGTGAAGCTGAACGATTGTGTCAGCACTTGTACAGAACATTGATGAACCTGCTACTGGTTCAGCCTGGCGGCACTGTTGATGGCTGCTTTTGTCAGTCTGATAATAATTGGGGAAAGGTTGTTAAGATAGTAATTGGTTGGATCAGATTAAATTCTTCATTCGTCTGAATTGAATTGAATTGAATTGAAAGACATAGCACGGGAACAGGCCCTTTGGCCCACCGAGTCCACGCCAGCCATCGATCACCCTTTCATATTAGTTCGATGCAGGCACATTCCATCATGGTGGGCTGTGCCTATCCTGACCAAAATTATAAAACACTAATTATTAAATATAAATGGTAAAGGCACGGGAGGATTATGAGAACACGAGATCGATCTCTTAGCTAGGCATAATTCTCCCGTGCCTTTCATCCGCTGTACATGTAACACGCACACGTATGTGCAGCTCGCGTGCCGTTGGCGCTGCTTCAAGCCATCAATGACAACGGTCTATAAAGGCAGCTGAAATTCTGCCTTTGCACCGTGAACTGTGCGCATGTGCTGCGCAATGCAAGTTTCTTGGCGGGTTTTCCAAACATGGATTGTCATTATCTTAAGAGTATCTTAACATAGAAACATAGAAAATAGGTGCAGGAGTAGGCCATTCGGCCCTTTGAGCCTGCACCGCCATTCAATATGATCATGGCTGATCATCCAACTCAGTATCCCGTACCTGCCTTCTCTCCATACCCACTGATCCCCTTAGCCACAAGGGCCACATCTAACTCCCTCTTAAATATAGCCAATGAACTGGCCTCGACTACCCTCTATGGCAGAGAGTTCCAGAGATTCACCACTCTCTGTGTGAAAAAAAGTTCTTCTCATCTCGGTTTTAAAGGATTTCCCCCTTATCCTTAAGCTGTGACCCCTTGTCCTGGACTTCCCCAACATCGGGAACAATCTTCCTGCATCTAGCCTGTCCAACCCCTTAAGAATTTTATAAGTTTCTATAAGATCCCCTCTCATTCTCCTAAATTCTAGAGAGTATAAAACCAAGTCTATCCAGTCTTTCTTCATAAGACAGTCCTGACATCCCAGGAATCAGTCTGGTGAACCTTCTCTGCACTCCCTCTATGGCAATAATGTCCTTAAAGAATGGACAGCTGCAGGCCAGGCAGCCATGCTCTCATCAGATGCTGACTGACCTGGTGAGTGTTTCCATCATCTTCTCGTTGTATTTCAGACTGCCAGCATCTGATTAGGTTTTGGCTTCTCACGTGTGATCAGCGACTGATTGATTATTTGGTGGCATTCAGAACAGTTTGGATCCATGTCACGCCGTAAAGTGGTTGTTAGGCTTCCCTTCATCTCCTCCCTGTCGTTGCAAATAATTTTAATGTTCAATACTTAATGGAAGTATTAAAGCTGAGCTCAATAACATGAACACATTGTGCACCGATTGAAAGAAATAAGGTGGAAAATGAAACTTACAAAGAAAGCTGTAATTTTAATAGAATGTCTTAATAAAATTGCCAGTTAAAGGAACCATGGGAAGAATTAATGCAACATGAGAATTGAAAGGAGGCGTTTGTACGTGTTATCTCGAGCAAGCTTTGATACTGAAGGCAAACTGAGGCCCAGGTATAAGTTTTCAAATACAATTTTCCTTTTTCTCTAGCGGAGCAAAGTGCATGTGCTCCCAGTGTTGCAACATTGAGGGGGGATGGATGGGAGGGAGGAGGGGGTCTGTCTCCCTGTCGGTCTGGCCAAGATGGCCATTCGCGGGTCCAGGCAGCGGGCAGTCGATGGCCGCACAGCAGTCGCCTGCCTGCCCCTTTTCCGGGGTTACGTCCGAGCTCGCGTGTCCCTAGAAAAAGGAACATGCGGTGTCCATGCGGGACTTTGGAGGCCTTCCGTGAATGCTGGTCGCCGTTGGACGTCGAGTGTTTCGTTGATAAAGTTGACGTTATATTAATTTGATGATCGTTTGTTTGTAAACTGTCAACATAGGCAGTCTTTGATTGTGTTAATACTATGTTTATTTTTATTTTTTGAATAAAAGTAGTTTCATAATTAAAAAAATGTTGCAACATTTCAGGACTGTAATAGACTATAGACAATAGGTGCCATTCGGCCCTTCGAGCCAGCACCACCATTCAATTCACTCCGCTATCTTTAAGAGCCCTATCTAGCTCTCTCTTGAAAGCATCCAGAGAACCTGCCTCCACCGCCCTCTGAGGCAGAGAATTCCACAGGCAAATCCCAAATTATTTTAGTATATTTTTCAACAGGCATCCAATAACATTGGATTAAGTAAAATATTATAACCTTTCAGCAGAATGAAAAATAAAGTTACCATTACTGAGGGGTAACCTTTTTCACACAAAGGGTGGTGGGTGTATGGAACAAACTGCCAGAGGAGGTAGTTGAGGCTGGGACTATCCCAAAGTGGGCTGTCCCACTTGGGCGACCTAATTGGCGAGTTTAGAAGAGTTTGAAAAAATGACATGTTGAAGACCTCCTTCCACCTCCCTTCGACTATGTTGAAGACTAGCTACGATTACCTTCGACTATACTCGATTACCTACGACTAACATGTCGACCTACTACGACTAAACCTACGAGTAAAAATAGGATCGATTTTTTCCATGGCGACTTTTATTACTCGCGGGCATTTTTTAACGTATTGAAAAAAACGCCGCGACCTAGCTGAGGCCTCGAGTACGCGGAGACCACTCTCGAGCATGAAGGAAAATTACGAAGACCTCCTAGGACCTCGTGTCGACCATGCTGAGAGTATGAGTCGAGGGAAAACTCGCCAGAACTCGCGGATTAGGTCGCCCAAGTGGGACAGCCCCTTTAGACAAGTACATGGATAGGACAGGTTTGGAGGAAATGGGCCAAACGCAGGCAGGTGGGACGAGTGTAGATGGGACATGTTGGCCGGTGTATGATGAAGGGCCTGTTTCCACACTGTATCACTCTATGACTCTAGTGCTGAATGGACTAGGCAGCATCAGTGGAAAGAACAGGCGACTTTCAGGTCGAGACACCTCCCTTTATCCCATGCAAGCAAGAATTACATTTGTCCTATCTGAGACACATGACAATAAAACTCTCTTGACTTGACTCTTGAAATAAAAATGCGGATCTAATTTTCAATTTATTCTGATCTCCTGACTCCTAATGTGCCCCCCTCGCTGATCAACTCAAGAGTGTTTTATTGTCATCTGTACCGACTATGGGACGATGGAACTGTCCCTTGCAGGCCTGAAAAAAAAGGCACGCAGATAATAGATAATGCACAAAAAAATCAATAAATCAATAACCCCCAGACGAAGCCAATTAACCTACAAACCCGTACGTATTTGGAGTGTGGGAGGAAACTGGAGAAAACCCACGCAGGTCACGGGAAGAACGTACAAACTCCATACAGACAGCACCCGTAGTCAGGATCGAACCCGTGTCTCTGGCGCTGTGAGGCAGCAGCTCTACCCGCTGCGCCACCGTGCCGCCTAAGCTGCCAGAGGTAACAATAGAAGCGGATCACAATGAAGACTGTTCTGGTCTCTTGCAAGTATCCATGTTCTTCGAACGCACCGCTGGTTAGCTTAGTATATTATTGTCACGTGCACCGAGGTACAGTGGGAAGCGTTTTGGGCGTGTGGCGTCCAGCCAGCGAAAAAGACTATGTTCGTGATGACAATCAAGCAGTACCCAGTGCACAGATACATCCAGTCCCAGTCCAACAACAGCTGTAGAGGCGTATTTGGCCCTTTAAATCTGTCAGTAAGCTTTGGACTCACATAATCCCGGAACTTCTCATCTTCAAATGGCCCAAATGTCTGTGGTTCCCTTTGGATTTGAGAGCCACAACTAGAAAGATTTGGTGCAATGTTTAAGAAGGAACTGCAGATGCTAGAAAATCGAAGGTAGACAAAAATGCTGGAGAAACTCAGCGGGTGAGGCAGCATCTGTGGAGCGAAGGAAATAGGCGACGTTTCGGTTCGAGACCCTTCCCTTCAGACTGATGTGAGGGTGGGGGGGGGGGGGGGAAGACGAAGGGAAGAGGTGGAGACAGTGGGCTGTGGGAGAGCTGGGAAGGGGAGGGGAAAGAAGGAGAAAGCAGGGACTACCTGAAATTGGAGAAGTCAATGTTCATACCGCTGGGGTGTAAACTGCCCAAGCGAAATATGAGGTGCTGCTCCTCCAATTTACGGTGGGACTCACTCTGGCCATGGAGGAGGCCCAGGACAGAAAGGTCGGATTGGGATTGGGAATGGGAGGGGGAGTTGAAGTGCTGAGCCACCGGGAGATCAGGTTGGTTATTGCGAACCGAGCGGAGGTGTTGGGCGAAGCGATCGCCAAGCCTGCGCTTGGTCTCACCGATGTAGAGCAGCTGACACGTAGAGCAGCCGATTTGGTGATATGTTGCAATATCTCTTCATGCTGCTCAGAATCGGGTTTTGTTTGATGATGTTTCTGTGAGACACCTTGGGATATTTCAATACATTAAGGGAATTATATAAATGCTGCTGTTATTGTCTTATTTCATGGAACAATGCACTTTAAAATGTTGTACATCGGTTTCTAATGTGAATTTAACAATACACAATGGAGTAAATCAGATAATGGCAAAATAGAATATTACAGGTCGACCTCAGTTTAATGTATGGAATCACTGGAACAACGTTGAACTCAAACTACCACCAAGATCACACTTAGAAACATCTCTATAGAATAGACATGAGCTACCCTGAGGAGGAATTGCTTTAGCCGGAGGGTGGTGAATCTGTGGAATTCATTGCCGCAGACGGCTGTGGAGGCCAAGTCTTTAGACTTTAATTTAGACTTTGGAGATGCAGTGCAGAAACAGGCCCTCTGTCCCACCTTTGTCCACGCTGACCAGCGATCACCCGGTACACTAAAGGGCCTGTCCCACTTAGGCGACTTTTTCAACATGTTGAAAATTCAGCGGCTACCAGAAAGACGCTACGACTCTTTGGGTGACTAGGAGACGACTCATGACCGTACTGGCGACATGTCGCGGGGTGAAGCCTGTACGGTCGTGAGTAGTCGCCCAAAGAGACGTACGTACCTTGTTCTGGTCGCCGCTGGATTTTCAGCGTGATGGAAATTTTCGGTAACCTACAACAATCTATGACTGGTGCCGGCAGTCGCCGAAAAATTAGCGTAAGTGGGACAGGCCCTTAACACTATCCTACAAACACTAGGGATAATTTACAATTTTACCGAGGCCAATTAACCGACAAACCTGTACGACTTTGGAGTGTGGGAGGAAACCGGAGCACCCGGGGGAGAACATAGGAGCAGGGAGGTTCTACTGCAGTTGTACAGGGTCATGGTGAGACCACACCTGGGAGTATTGCGTACAGTTTTGGTCTCCTAATCTGAGGAAAGACATTCTTGCCATAGAGGGAGTACAGAGAAGGTTCACCAGACTGATTCCTGGGATGGCAGGACTTTCATATGAAGAAAGACTGGATAGACTCGGTTTGTACTCGCTAGAATTTAGAAGGTTGAGGGGGGATCTTATAGAAACTTACAAAATTCTTAAGGAGTTGGACAGGCTAGATGCAGGAAGATTGTTCCCGATGTTGGGGAAGTCCAGAACGAGGGGTCACAGTTTAAGGATAAGAGGGAAATCTTTTAGGACCGAGATGAGGAAAACTTTTTTCACACACAGAGAGTGGTGAATCTCTGGAATTCTCTGCCGCAGAGGGTAGTTGAGGTCACAGTTCATTGGCTATATTTAAGAGGGAGTTAGATATGGCCCTTGTGGCTAAAGGGATCAGGGGGTATGGAGAGAAGGCAGGGGTGGGATACTGAGTTGGATGATCAGCCATGATCATATTGAATGGCGGTGCAGGCTCGAAGAGCCGAATGGCCTCTACTCCTGCACCTATTTTCTATGTTTCTATGTTTCTATACAACATAATTGGGTATTTTTTAAGTGGAGATTGACAGATTCTTGAATAGTTCGGGTGTCAAAGGTTATGGGGAAAAGGCAGGGGTAAATGGGGTCGAGTGGGAAAGATAGATCAGGCATGATTGAATGACAGACTAGACTTGATGGGCCGAATGGCCTAATGCTGCGCCTATGACTTATGAACATGCCTTCGGTGAGATGGATAATAACGGCAAAATGACTCCTCTGCTGTCTGCTAAATAGAATTTTGCTTAAATTTAGTTGATACAATACAACCTAACTTATGAAAGTAAACTTGCCAAGGAGATACAACAGACAATAGACAATAGGTGCAGGAGTAGGCCATTCGACCCTTCGAGCCAGCACCGCCATTCAACGTGATCATGGCTGATCATCCACAATCAGTACCCCGTTCCTGCCTCTAGCATGTCCAAAGCCTTAACAATCATATATGTCTCAATAAGATCCCCTCTCATCCTTCTAAACTCAAGAGTATATAAGCCCAGCCACTCCATTCTCTCAGCATACGACAGTCCCGCCATCCCGGGAATTAACCTTGTAAACCTACGCTGCACTCCCTCAATAGCAAGAATGTCCTTCTTCGAATTTGGAGACCAAAACTGCACACAGTACTCCAGGTGTGGTCTCACTAGGGCCGTGTACAACTGCAGAAGGACCTCTTTGTTCCTAAATACTGCAGCAGCCAAAAGGGCTGTTTCTGTGCTGTATTTCTAAACTAAACCCTATTGATGAAATTATGGCAAGATGGATCTCGGTAGATTCAGACTGAATTATTGATAAATTAAAATAATCATTTTCACAGTTTCCTCCCACACTTCCAAAGACATACAGGTTTGTAGGTCAATTGACTTGGAATGAATGTTAAATTGTCCCTAGTGCATGTGTGTAGGATGGCGTTGGTGTGCAGGTATCGCTGGTCTGCACGGCCTCGGTGGGCCGAAGGGCCTGTTTCCGCGCTGTATCTCTATTGGTGAAACAATGGCAAGGTGGATATCGGTCGTTTCAGACTGGATTATTGATAAATTATAAAATTTCTTTGCACTAAAAGTGAGTCATGCAATTATGTCATGCAAACAAGGTGAGAATGGAGTGCTGAGCTATCAAATAATTTGAATTAAGCAACATTTAAATTAAGAATAGATCTTGTAATGTGTGTGTTAGGATTTGCACTGAGCACCTGTTAAATGCATTGAAAGTTACATTGAAGAAGCCAATAAATTGGAAGATACAATTAACTAATGCAAAGTGACGCAAATTACTAAGCACACTCCCAGAATAGTTATTAATAGACCCTTCAATAGCAATGAACAATATTAAGAGACCTTCCTTGCATTATGATGATAATTTTAAAATAAACATTATCACTATGATCTTATTAGCCTAATTTAAAATTGCAAAATTACCAATCAACCCGTATTTTCTGCATGTTTAACGAGAATGTGAAATATTCTTCATAAATCAGGAAATGAATTAGTTGTGTTGTGCAAATGGCTTGGAGATAAAATCCTTCTGTGCGTCTGCACGACTCATTTCTAAAATCTAAGGGTTTTGCATTTTTTTTGAGTATAGAAGCTGGGATGTAATGTTAAAATTGTACAAGGCATTGGTGAGACCAAATCTGGAGTATGGTGTACAATTTTGGTCGCCCAATTATAGGAAGGATGTCAACAAAATAGAGAGAGTACAGAGGAGATTTACTAGAATGTTGCCTGGGTTTCAACAACTAAGTTACAGAGATAGGTTGAATAAGTTAGGGCTTTATTCTCTGGAGCGCAGAGGTTAAGGGGGGACTTGATAGAGGTCTTCAAAATGATGAGAGGGATAGACAGAGTTCATGTGGACAAGCTTTTCCCTTTGAGAATAGGGAAGATTCAAACAAGAGGACATGACTTCAGAATTAAGGGACAGAAGTTTAGGGGTAATATGAGGGGGAACTTATTTACTCAGAGAGTGGTAGCGGTGTGGAATGAGCTTCCAGTGGAAGTGGTGGAGGCAGGTTCATTGGTATAATTTAAAAATAAATTGGATAGGCATATGGATGAGAAGGGAATGGAGGGTTATGGAATGAGTGCAGGCAGGTGGGACTAAGGGAAAAAAAGTTGTTCGGCACGGACTTGTAGGGCCGAGATGGCCTGTTTCCGTGCTGTAATTGTTATATAGTTATATGGTTATATGGTTTTGGTTTAGTTCGGAGATACAGTGCGGAAACAGGCCCTTCGGCCCGCCTAGTCCGTGCCGGCCAGCGATCCCCGGACACTGACTCTACCCTACACGCATTGGGGGCAATTTACAATTTAGCCGAAGCCAATTGGCCTACAAACCTGCACGTCTTTGGAGTGTGGGAGGAAATCGGAAACCCACGCAGGTCACGGGGAGAACGTGCAAACTCCGTACTGTATTCAGGATTGAACCCGGGTCTCTGGCGCGGTGAGGCAGCAACTCTACCGCTGCGCCACCGTGCCGCCCAAAGATGATGAAAGAGTTTTTCTTTCCTTTTTTCTGATCCAAGGATAGTCTCTGTACTTCCGTGTGAGCATGGTGTGTGGCGAATGGCGATAATGGTGACCATATAACCATATAACCATATAACAATTACAGCACGGAAACAGGCCATCTCGACCCTTCTAGTCCGTGCCGAACACGTATTCTCCCCTAGTCCCATATACCTGCGCACAGACCATAACCTTCCATTCCCGTCCCGTCCATATAACTATCCAATTTATTTTTAAATGATAAAAACGAACCTGCCTCCACCACATGAGTTCCCCCTCATGTTACCCCCTAACTTCAGTCCCTTAATTCTCAAGTCATGTCCCCTTGTTTGAATCTTCCCTACTCTCAGTGGGAAAAGCTCTTCCACGTCAACTCTGTCTATCCCTCTCATCATTTTAAAGACCTCTATCAAGTCCCCCCTTAACCTTCTGCGCTCCAAAGAATAAAGCCCTAACTTGTTCAACCTTTCTCTGTAACTTAGTTGCTGAAACCCAGGCAACATTCTAGTAAATCTCCTCTGTACTCTCTCTATTTTGTTGACATCCTCCCCTATAATTAGGCGACCCAAATTGTACACCATACTCCAGAATTGGCCTCCCCAATGCCTTGTACAATTTTAACATTACATCCCAACTTCTATACTCAATGCTCTGATTTATAAAGGCCAGCGCACCAAAACCTTTCTTTACCACCCTATCTACATGAGATTCCACTTTCAGGGAACTATGCACCATTCATGATAATCCAGCCATCATAAATTCTACAGGTATTTATGGTTGGTTTTGAGAAATGAACCAACTCAAGAACTAGCTCATCAAGAGACCGCCTGGAATGAATAATATATATTTTTCTATCCATAATTCTATTCTTTTTTTTTTGAATGATTGATTGAAATATTCAGCTCACCGAGTCCACACCGACCACCCTCACACCCTTCCGACACACCGGGGGGCAATTTACAGAGGGCCGATTAACCTACAAACCCCTCCGCACGCCTTTCTTGCTTGCGTCGAAAGGAACTGCAGATGCTGGTTTAAACCCAAGGTAGACTCAAAAAGCTGGAGTAACTCAGCGGGACAGGCAGCATCTCTGGAGAGAAGGAACAGGTGACGTTTTTCGGTTCGAGACTCGGGTCTGAAGAAGGGCCTCGCCCCGAAACGTCACCCATTCCTTCTCTCCAGGTATGCTGCCTGTCCCGCTGAGTTACTCCAGCATTTTGTGCATCTATCTGCATCTTTACGTGCCCAGTGACATAAATGAGGGGTAACTCATTTAGAACGGAGACGAGGAAACACTTTTTCACACAGAGAGTTGTGAGTGTGGAATTCTCTGCCTCAGAGGCCGGTTCTCTGGATACTTTCAAGAGAGAGCCAGATAGGGCTCTTAAAGATAGCGGAGTCAGGGGATATGGGGAGAAGGCAAGAACGGGGTACTACTGATTGGGGATGATCAGCCATGATCACAATGAATGGCGGTGCTGGCTCAAAGGGCCGAATACTTCCTCCTGCACCTATTGTCTATGTTTCAATGATTCTAATATGGAAGTAGAATGCCAGAAAGGTGAATATAAATCCTCCCACCACTCCACCTTTCTGGTTTACAACCATCATCTCAGGCCACCAGTAACATTGGATCTCATTACACATTCGTACCAGTCCATTATGGTATCTGATTTTAATTAGGCCACTTGGCTAGAGTGATAAAACGTGTCAAGAAATAGAGATTGCCTGACATTTGTGAAAAAGGGAAGATTTTATTTCAGTGTGATTAGAAATGTCATTTATGTCTTAATTTAGAAACGGTTTGATGGCTTCGAATTGCATCACTATTTCTGTGGAGAAGAACAGATTTATGGTTGGTTTTGAGAAATGAACCAAATCAAGAACTAGCTCATCAAGAGACTGCCTGGAATGAATAATATATATTTTTCTATCCATAATCATGGCCGGTGAACCGAACTTTAGGGTGGCAGCTGATAGAGGCGCTGCCTCACAGTGCCAGAGACCCCGGTTCGATCCTGACTTTGGGTGCTGTCTGTGTGGAGAGTGCACGTTCTCTACCCCGTGACCACGTGGGTTTGTCCTCCGGGTGCTCAGGTCTCCCCCCCACATCCCAACGGCGTGCAGGTTTGTAGGTTGATAGAGTCCCAGAGTCATACAGTGTGAAAAAACAGGCCCTTTGGCCCAACTTGTCCACACCGACCAATATAGAAACATAGACAACAGGTGCAGGAGTAGGCCATTCGGCCCTTCGAGCCTGCACCGCCATTCAATATGATCATGGCTGATCATCCAACTCAGTATCCTGTACCTGCCTTCTCTCCATACCCCCTGATCCCTTTAGCCACAAGGGCCACATCTAACTCCCTCTTAAATATAGCCAATGAATTGGCCTCAACTACCTTCTGTGGCAGAGAATTCCACAGATTCACCACTCTGTGTAAAAAATGATTTTCTCATCTCGGTCCTAAAAGATTTCCCCCATATCCTTAAACTGTGACCCCTAGTTCTGGACTTCCCCAACATCGGGAATAATCTTCCTGCATCTAGCCTGTCCAACCCCTTAAGAATTTTGTAAAACATTTCACACATAATAACACTAAAAACAATCCAGTCCCTGATGGAACGGAGCATCGCACATGAAATTTAAAACATTTCACACATAATAACACTAAAAACAATCCAGTCCCTGATGGAACAGTATAAATAGTTAAAGCAGGTAAAACACAACGTTAAAACACAATAAACCAATCATAAAAATGTCCGGGGCAGCTGATTTGAGTGGCCAGTGCCAGTTATTAAAGGGGTCATTTCTTGAACGTTACGATAGTTATTAAGGGTTTGGACACGCTGGAGGCAGGAAACATGTCCCCAATGTTGGGGGAGTCCAGAACCAGGGGCCACACAGTTTTAGAATAAGGGGTAAGCCATTTAGAACGGAGATGAGGAAACACTTTTTCACACAGAGAAGTTGTGAGTCTGTGGAATCCTCTGCCTCAGAGGTGATATGGGGAGAAGGCAGGAACGGGCTACTGATTGGGGATGATCAGCCATGATCACATTGAATGGCGGTGCTGGCTCGAAGGGCCGAATGGCCTCCTCCTGCACCTATTGTCCATTGTCCTGCAGACACCATATCAGTAGAACTATTGGCTAAAGGTTAGTACCTAAGTGGCCCTGAATAAATTGCCCCCTAGAGTGGATGAGAAAGTGGGATAACATAGAACTGGTGTGAATGGGTCAGGATAAACTTGTTGGGCCGAAGGGCCTGTTTCCTTGCTGTATTTAATCACTTCAGCTCAACTCATTTTTGCATGGAATGTGTCTTTCCATCTCTGCTTCCTTAAAAGGACACGATATCTTTAATATTCCTTATGATCTGTGAAACACTGCCTTCCGATTGAAGTTTGATTTGATCCCTCTCACATCACAAAGTACACTTCACTCTGACTGCACTGTGCAGAAATGATTTGGGATTGCCACTGCCAAAGCACATTCAGCTTCTGAGCAGAGGTTAGATATTTCAAAGGCAGCGGCTGTTCAAATACATACAGCAGAGTCGTGTCAAAGAAATGTGTTAGTTCCAGCTCGAGAAAAAAAAAAATCCTAACTCGCGGCGAGAATTCCGTGCGGGACATCAGGATCTTGGCTATGGGAATCAATATTGTATGAATCTGCTGCATGTGACGGCATTTGAGCATCCCAGTGCTTGCTATCGGCCTCATCATCAGCTTTTGATTGGGAAGAGATCAGATATCTGGCAGATTCTCTGATAGGAAAATGGTGCCTCATGGTGGCTCAGCGGGGAGAGTGGCTGCCTTACTGCGATTACAGCGATGCCAGAGACCCGGGTCCGATCCCCACTACGGGTGCTGTCTGTACGGAGTTTGCACGTTCTCCCCGTGGGTTTTTCTCCGAGATCATCGGTTTCCTCCCGCACTGCAAAGACATTGGCTTGGTGCAAATGTAAAATTGTCCCTAATGTGTACGTGTAGGGTAGTGTTGATAAGGGCCTGTTTCCACGCTGTTTCTTTAAACTAAACTAAGATCTCTGGATGGTCCGATTGTCTTTTGGGACTTCTGGCATTGGGATCTGTGATGGGTTTTCTGTATTTAAACCCGACTCCTAGAACTCTTCTTAGAAACATAGAAAATAGGTGCATGAGTACGGCCCTTCGAGCCTGCACCGCCATTCAATATGATCATGGCTGATCATCCAACTCAGTATCCTGTACCTGCCTTCTCTCCATACCCCCTGATCCCTTTAGCCACAAGGGCCACATCTAACTCCCTCTTAAATATAGCCAATGAACTGTGGCCTCAACTACCTTCTGTGGCAGAGAATTCCAGAGATTCACCACTCTCTGTGTGAAAAATATTTTTCTCATCTCGGTCCTAAATGATTTCCCCCTTATCCTTAACCTGTGAACTTCTTCATGCTAATTAGAGAGAAAAAAGCATTTCTAAGTGATTTTCCATGACTGTTATAGAAAATAGTCATTAGTTACTGCCACGAGGTACAGGGAAAAGCTTTTTGTTGCGTGCTATCCAGTCAGTGGAAAGACTATGCATGATTACATGGTGGACAAAAATGCTGGAGAAACTCAGCGGGTGAGGCAGCATCTATGGAGCGAAGGAATAGGTGACGTTTTGGGTCGAGACCCTTCTTCAGACCCTCCTTTGCTCCATAGATGCTGCCTCACCCACTGAGTTTCTCCAGCATTTTTGTCTGCCTTCGATTTTTTCCAGCATCTGCAGTTCTTTCTTAAACATGCATGATTACAATTGAGCTGTCCACAGTGTACAGATTCAAAAATATTGTGAAGAACATTTAGTGCCAGATAAAGTTAGGAAAGGCGGACCAAAGATAGTCCGAGGGTCTCCGATGAGGTAGATCTGTTTAGGACTGCTCTCTAGTTGTTGGTGGGATGGTTCAGTTGCCTGATAACAGCTGATACCAGATAGAGTTTAGAAGACAGAGCGGGGGGAACCTCATTGAAACGTACAGAATAGTGAAAGACTTGGATAGAGTGGATGAGGAGAGCATGTTTCCACTAGTGGGAGAGTCTAGATCCAGAGGTCACAGCCTCAGAATTAAAGGACGTTCTTTCAGGAAGGAGATGAGGAGGAATTTATTTAGTCAGAGGGTGGTGAATCTGTGGAATTCATTGCCTCAGAAGACTGTGGAGGCCAAGTCAGTAGATATATTTAAGGCAGAGATAGATCGATTCTTGATTAGTACGGGTGTCAGGGGTAATGGGGTGAAGGCAGGAGAATGGAAGGGAGAGATAGATCAGCCGTGATTGAATGGCGGAGTAGACTTAATGGGCCGAATGGCCTAATTCTGCTCCTATGATAACATAGAAACATAGACAATAGGTGCAGGAGTAGGCCATTCGGCCTTTCGAGCCTGCACCGCCATTCAATATGATCATGGCAGATATGATCATGGCTGATCATTGATAACAGATAAAACCTGTGACGGTTTGGGGTTTTGAAGTCTTGATGCATCTTGAACAAGCTTGGAACCAAATGCCCAGTAGTGTTGGTGGGAAAGGGTGGCATGCACAGAGGATGCAAATGAAGTAGCTGGCACCCATGCATGGATCTTGCTTGCTGCATTGCTTGCGAGGTCATGCATTGGACCAGATAGAGCAAGCATCAACATTGGATGCATCACACATGTGCATCATCAGAGACCCACACCTCCCCTGGCCACGCTCTCATCTCTCCCCTGCCATGGGGAGGAAGGTACCAGAGTCTGAAAACCGTGACCTCCAGGTTCAAGAGCAGCTTCTTCCCAACAACCGCCAGGCTCTTGAACACTGCACGGCACTGACCTCAGCAACATAGCACAATACTACATTACACAAGGTGGACACAAAACGCTGGAGTAACTCAGCGGGTGAGGCAGCTTCTATGAAGAGAAGGAATTGACGAAGTTTCGGATCGAGACCCTTCTTCAGACCTGAAACGTCGCCAATTCCTTCTCTCATAGAAACATAGAAACATAGAAAATAGGTGCAGGAGGAGGCCATTCGGCTTTTTGAGCCAGCACCGCCATTCAATGTGATCATGGCTGATCGTCCCCAATCAGTTCCAGAGAGTGGTGAATCTGTGGAACTCTCTGCCACAGAGGGTAGTTGAGGCCACAGTTCATTGGCTATATTTAAGAGGGAGTTAGATGTGGCCCTTGTGGCTAAAGGGATCAGGGGGTATGGAGAGAAGGCAGGTACGGGATACTGAGTTGGATGATCAGCCATGATCATATTGAATGGCGGTGCAGGCTCGAAGGGCCGAATGGCCTACTCCTGCACCTAATTTCTATGTTTCTATGTTTCTAACATCAACTTCTAGAGACATTGGGTTAATTTCTGCACTATTATTATCCTTATTAATTTACTGATGATTTTGTTTGCTATATCAATACCAATTACTAGAAGGCATGGTTTAACGTGAAAAGGATAAAGTTGAGGGGTGGATGTGGGGGGCAAGTTTTTTTCTTCACAGAGGGTGGTGTGTGCCTGGAACTCGCTGCCCGGGGTGGTGGTGCTGGTGGTGGAGGCAGATACGATCGTGGCGTGTAAGAGGCTTTGGAGAGGCACATGAATGTGTGGGAATGGGGGGATATTGATCATATGCGGGCACTCCAAATTCATCATCGTTGAAAAAACATTAGCGACGCAGTGGCGCTGGTGTCCGACAGGAACGGTGACGGACGCACCACACGTCTCCTGCGGACTTCCGCCGCGGGAAGTCTAGGATGTTGGTGTGTGTGTGTGTGTGTGTTTTATCATCATTCCTTACAATGCCCTGTACGACAGTGATCGCAACTTCTACTGAAGTGTGGATGGCCGCCGGCTCGCTAGAAGCTCATCCGCCCTTTGACAGGTCTTGTTTTTGGTCCTGCTGGGGATCCACAGCCCCCTCCTCACCCGGAAAACCAGGTGGGGGAGACGGTTCAGTCGCCGACTATCCCACCATGGAGCAGGTAGCACTGGGCACTCCAAAGACGTACAGGTTTTTAGCTTAATTGATTTGGTAAATGTAAAAATTATCCCTAGTGGGTGTAGGATGATGTCCAAGAAATAACTGCAGATGCTGGAAAATCGAAGATAGACAGAAATGCTGGAGAAACTCAAGTCAAGTCAAGTTTATTTGTCGCATACACATACGAGATGTGAAATGAAAAGTTGCAATGCTCACAGACTCTTGTGCAAAAAGACAAACAAACAAACTACAAACAGAATGGAACGGAATCACATATTATTTTTCATATTAAATATTGTGGGAGGAAGGAAAAAGGGAAAAAAACAGCAATTTAAAAAAAAAAAGCAGTAGAGTGGTTCTGTAGAGTTAGTCCCTGGTGAGATAGGAGTTTACAGTCCGAATGGCCTCTGGGAAGAAACTCCTTCTCAACCTCTCCGTTCTCACCGCATGGCAACGGAGGCGTTTGCCTGACCGTAGCAGCTGGAACAGTCCATTGCAGGGGTGGAAGGGGTCTCCCATGATTTTATTGGCTCTGAAGTTGCACCTCCTGTTGTATAGTTCCTGCAGGGGGGCGAGTGAAGTTCCCATAGTGCGTTCGGCCGAACGCACTACTCTCTGCAGAGCCTTCTTGTCCTGGGCAGAGCAATTCCCAAACCAGATGGTAATATTCCCGGACAAGATGCTTTCCACCGCCGCTGCGTAGAAGCACTGGAGGATCCTCGGAGACAATCTGAATTTCCTCAATTGCCTGAGGTGGTAAAGGCGCTGCCTTGCCTTACTCACCAGTGCCACGGAAACTCAGCGGGTTGCGGCAGCATCTACGGAGCGAAGGAAATAGGGTTTCAGCCCGAAACGTCGCCTATTTCCTTCGCTCCAAAGTTGCTGCCGCACCCGCTGAGTTTCTCAAGCATTTTTGTCTACTGTAGGATGGTGTGTAGTGTGCGGGGATCGCTGGTCGGCGGGGACCCGGTTGCCCGCAGAGCCTGTTTCCGCGCTGTATCTCTAAACTAAACAAAAGGTAAGAGTTGGTCTTGGCACCATGTCTGGCACAGACATTGTGGGCTGAAGGGCCTGTTCCTGTACGGAACTTTGTTCAATGTTCTATGATCCAATACTTATTTGGTCAAATCACTTTTCTGAGGTATCTTTTCCCTTTGATATACACACATTGCAGACTCAGTATTTTTGGAGAAAGAGTGTCTTTGCATTCAGAGTGGGCTGCAGGTCTGATAGAGCATTCTTACAGCAATGCAAATTGGCCATTGCCTGGTTAGTCTACTTATTAGCTGAGCACACACACACTGAGCGAAAGTGCTTATTCCGATATAGCTTTGCCGTCTGAAGAGAAAGATGTTTCAAGGACTTTGCTCAGACTGGATATTGGCATGTCCAGAACTGAATGCTGTCTATAATTAGACGGGAATTGGCAGCATTTGAGTGCCACATGGAGAAAGGTCAGATGGATGGCGTGTGTGGAAAGTGCAGCAGGCACCGGCCGTCCTTGTGGGGTTGAGGTTAATGTCAAACCACAATGGAAAGCCGATTTTAATTTGCACCTAACCTGTGCTCCTAATCTAATGGAAATTCTTCATGCGACGCTTAGCACACAAGCTTTCCATCCTGTACTCTTCAAAGGACAAGCCAACAGCACGTTATTTACTAACAGGAGTGTAACAGGCACTTAATGTATCAGTCCAGCAGTTCTAGGAGCAGAATGAGGCCATTCGGCCCGTCAAGTGGCTGATCTATCTCTCACTCCTAACCCCATTCTCCTGCCTTCTCCCCATAGCCCCTGACACCCGTACTGATCAAGAATCTATCTATCACTGCTTTAAAATACCCATTGACTTGGCCTCTGCAGCCGTCTGTGGCAAAGAATTTCACAGCTTCACCACCCTCTGGCTAAATAAATAATTGGTGGCATGTATAAGTGTACTTGCAACTCCTGAATCTTCTTCTTGTGTATGGCGTGCACAGCCTAAAGTTGTAGGACAACTTGTTCTGTTTGATCTTACTTGATTTTGCATGCCAGGTTGATTGCATTTGTCGAAACAGGGCGGGCCCCGTGAAGGTTGCAATCTTCCACCCCAACTCCTGAATGATGCATAGTTTTTGGTCTGAGGAAAGGTCTAGACCCGCAACGTTTGTCCCCAGAGATGCTGCCTGATCTGCTGAGTTACTCTGTGTAGTATTTTGTGTCTATCTTCAATGCTTAGCTTTAGTTCAGTTCAGAGATACAGTGTGGAAACAGGCCGCTCAGCCCAACGAGTCTGCCCCGACCAATAATCACCCAAACCCTAGTTCTTTCCTACACACTAGGCATAATTTGCAGAAGCCAATTAACCTACAAACCTGCACGTCTTTGGAGTGTGGGAGGAAACATATAAGATTGTTAAGGGCTTGGACACGCTAGAGGCAGGAAACATGTTCCTGATGTTGGGGGAGTCCAGAACCAGGGGCCACACAGTTTAAGAATAAGGAGTAAGCCATTTAGTTGTGCTGAAGCAAAGCAAGAATTGCATTGTCCTATCAGGGACACATGACAATAAACGCACTTGAACTTGAAGCCATTTAGAACGGAGACGAGGAAACACTTTTTCTCACAGAGAGTGGTGAGTCTGTGGAATTCTCTGCCTCAGAGGGCGGTGGAGGCGGGTTCTCTGGATACTTTCAAGAGAGAGCTAGATAGGGCTCTTAAAGATAGCAGAGTCAGGAGATATGGGGAGAAGGCAGGAACGGGGTACTGATTGGAGATGATCAGCCATGATCACATTGAATGGTGATGCTGGCTCGAAGGGCCGAATGGCCTACTCCTGCACCTCAAAGTTCAAAGTAAACTTTATTGTCAATTCAATTATGCAACAGTAGTTACACAGAGGATCGAAATTACGTTTCCCCATACTCCAAATGTGCAAGCAATATTAAAAACACAGACAGACAACATACCATTAAAAATAGACAATAGACATTACATTATTTAAAATATTAAAATATTCACAGTGTGCCAAAATGTAGCAAAAACGTTGAGGTGTTTTAAAAAGGGTGCAACAATGAACAACCTATTGTCTATTGTCTATTGTCTATTGAAACCAGAGCACCAGGGGAAAACCCACGCAGGTCACGGGGAGAACGTACAAACTCCGTACAGACAGCACCCGTAGTCGGGATCGAACCCTGGTCTCTGGCGCTGTGAGGCAGCAACTCTACCGCTCCTATGCTCTGGGGACACGAGGTATCTGTAAAATAAATTAAAACAGATACAAGACTGTTGCAACCTCCAACCAAGTATACAATACCATTTTTCAAAAATGGGTCTCCTCCATGGCCACAGCGAGCAGCACCGGAAATTGGAGGAACAGCACCTCATATTCCGTTTGGGGAGTCTGCACCCCGGGGGCATGAACATCGAATTCTCCCAATTTTGTTAGTCCTTGCTGTCTCCTCCCCTTCCTCAGCCCCCCTGCTGTCTCCTCCCATCCCCCAGCCTTCTGGCTACTCCTCCTTTTCCCTTTCTTGTCCCCACCCACCCCCGCCCCCGATCAGTCTGAAGAAGGGTTTCGGCCCGAAACGTTGCCTATTTCCTTCGCTCCATAGATGCTGCTGCACCCGCTGAGTTTCTCCACTTTTTTGTGTAACCTACCATTTTTCAAAAACCTTGCATGATGTACTTCCTTCTCCCAAATAGTTAATTTTGAATGATGATGGGATTTGATTCAGTGCCACATTATACAAAATTCTAATGCCCAATTCGTATTTGATGCATAATTGAAGCCCTTTGGCCAATGGGTCCCTGCTTCATAAATGAACTAAAACCACTTGAAAAAAAATGAAAGTCCTTGTTTCCATGGAGTGATGAGGACTCTTCCCTCAACGAACGGCGAGCCATTCCGATTGCTTTGCCCGTGTTAACCCTGATGAGAGTACAAAGAGTCTGAAATGAGGCAGGCAGCCTTGTGCTTTCATCACACCAGCTTATTCAAGTGGTGAATGTGAACCAGACAGAACAAACACTAATGTTGCACTTGCTATCTGATCTCTAAATGACTAAAACCTATGGCTGCCCCTTGAAGTGTCACCTTCTCCACTGCTGTAGTGTTAAAAATGGCTCACCTTATTGAGATAGACGAAAATGCTGGAGAAACTCAGCGGGTGAGGCAGCATCTATGGAGCGAAGGAAATAGAAACATAGAAATTAGGTGCAGGAGTAGGCCATTCGGCCCTTCGAGCCTGCACCGCCATTTCAATATGATCATGGCTGATCATCCAACTCAGTATCCCGTACCTGCCTTCTCTCCATACCCCCTGATCCCCTTAGCCACAAGGGCCACATCTAACTCCCTCTTAAATATAGCCAATGAACTGGCCTCAACTACCCTCTGTGGCAGAGAGTTCCAGAGATTCACCACTCTCTGTGTGAAAAAAGTTATCTTCATCTCGGTTTTAAAGGATTTCCCCTTTATCCTTAAGCTGTGACCCCTTGTCCTGGAATTCCCTAACATCGGGAACAATCTTCCTGCATCTAGCCTGTCCAACCCCTTAAGAATTTTGTAAGTTTCTATAAGATCCCCTCTCAATCTTCTAAATTCTAGAGAGTATAAACCAAGTCTATCCAGTCTTTCTTCATAAGACAGTCCTGACATCCCAGGAATCAGTCTGGTGAACCGTCTCTGCACTCCCTCTATGGCAAGAATGTCTTTCCTCAGATTTGGAGACCAAAACTGTACGCAATACTCCAGGTGTGGTCTCACCAATAGGCAACGTTTTTTTTTTTCTTAATTTCAAAATAGACTTTATTCAATTGATAGATATATACAATTCATGGATCGTGCGAAAAAATTCATCCGACATTTTCGGAGACCATACAAATTGTTCCATACAATTTTTTTTACATTTGTCAAATTCCACCAAAATGTCCCCCACCCGTACCACTCATGTGGCCCCCTGGCATGGGATACCTTCCCTTATTTTGAGGGGGGTCTCCACCATACTGTGCCCCCCATGTCCAGCAGCGGAAGGAAATAGGCAACGTTTCGGGCTGAAACCCTTGGGTTTCGGCCCGAAACGTTGCCTATTTCCTTCGCTCCATAGATGCTGGATGAGACTCCATAGAGCAAGGATGAGAAACATTGCCTTCGCTCCATAGATGCTGCCTCACCCGCTGCGTTTCTCCAGCATTCTTGTCTACCTTCGATTTTCCAGCATCTGCAGTTCCTTTTGTTATCACCTTAACGAGATACCCTGGATGACTTGATTAAAACCATTTGTATCTAAATGTAACTGATTAGTCGAAGATCAGAATCTGCGGACACTATATATTTTACCTTCATTGGTTTGCAATGAATCTCCCAATAGATATTGAGAAAATTAACTAAGGGACACCCTTAAAGTACAAGGTCTCACAAATCTGTTGAAGATTTAACCAAGTGGTTTGATTGGGGAAGGGAGTTAGACATTGGCTATGTAGATTTCAGCAAGGCCTTGAAGATAGTGGAGTCAGGGGATATGGGGAGAAGGCAGGATCGGGGTACTGATTGGGGATGATCAACCATGATCATAGAAACATAGAAACATAGAAAATAGCTGCAGGAGTAGGCCATTCGGCCCTTCGAGCCTGCACCGCCATTCAATATGATCATGGCTGATCATCCAACTCAGTATCCTGTACCTGCCTTCTCTCCATACCCCCTGATCCCTTTAGCCACAAGGGCCACATCTAACTCCCTCTTAAATATAGCCAATGAACTGTGTGGCCTCAACTACCTTCTGTGGCAGAGAATTCCACAGATTCACCACTCTCTGTGTGAAAAATGTTTTTCATCTCGGTCCTAAAAGATTTCCCCCTTATCCTTAAACTGTGACCCCTTGTTCTGGACTTCCCCGACATCGGGAACAATCTTCCTGCATCTAGCCTGTCCAACCCCTTAAGAATTTTGTAAGTTTCTACAAGATCCCCCCTCAATCTTCTAAATTCTAGCGAGTACAAGCTGAGTCTCTCCAGTCTTTCTTCATATGCAAGTCCTGCCATCCCAGGAACCAGTCTGGTGAACCTTCTCTGTACTCCCTCTGTCCTACTCCTGCACCTATTGTTTGTTGTCTGTGGTCTTTGATAAGGTTCCGCATGGTAGGCTGTCTGGAAGGTTAGATGGCATGGGATTCAAGGAAAGCTAGTTAAATGGATACATATTGACATAATGGTTGAAATCAGAGTGTTGACAGCAGATCGGCTGTCTGAAGAAGGGTTCCGATCCAAACGTCACCTATTCGTTTTCTCCAGAGATGCTGCCTGACCCGCTGAGTTACTCCAGCATTTTCTGTCTATATTTGATATCGATAGTTCCTCCCTTCACATGTTGAGCGTAGGTTATTTCTTGAACTGCAGGCCTGTGACTAGTGGTGTGCCTCAGTGATCAGTCCTGGGCTCCTTGCTGTTTGTGGATGAGAATGTACAAGGCGTGAGACCTGGGTCAGATGACACTGGACCAGGTGGTGTCCAAGACGGTCAGCAAGAATTACAGTGGCATTTTGACCAATGGACGTTTAGACTTTAGAGATCCAGCACGGAATCAGGCCCTTCGGCCCATCAAGTCCACCACGATCAGCGATCACCCCTTACACTAAAGGGGTGTGTCCATCTAAAGGAGGTCCATCTGTCTCCTCAGATCCTGGTGAACTTCTACCACTGCACCATCGAGAGCATCCTTACCAACTGCATCACAGTATGGTATGGCAACTGCTCTGTCTCCAACCGGAGGGCATTGCAGAGGGTGGTGAAAATTGCCCAACGCATCACCGGTTCCACGCTCCCCTCCATTGAGTCTGTCCAAAGCAAGTGCTGTCTGCGGAGGGCGCTCAGCATCGCCAAGGACTGCTCTCACCCCAACCATGGACTGTTTACCCTCCTACCATCCGGGAGGCGCTACAGGTCTCTCCGTTGCCGAACCAGCAGGTCGAGGAACAGCTTCTTTCCGGCGGCTGTCACTCTACTAAACAACGTACCTCGGTGACTGCCAATCACCACCCCCCCCCCCCCCCCCCCCTGACACTTATTATTTTTTTAATCAAATCGTTTGCTATGTCGCTCTTCAAGGGAGATGCTAAATGCATTTCGTTGTCTCTGTACTGTACACTGACAATGACAATTAAAATTGAATCTGAATCTGAATCTGACACTAACACTATCCTGCACAGTAACGACTAAATACAATTTTACCAAAGCCAATTAACCTACAAACCTGTACGTCTTTGGAGTGTGGGAGGAAACCGGAGCACCTGGAGAAAACCCACACGGTCACAGGGAGGATGTGCAGACAGCACCCGTGGTCAGGATCGAACCCGAGTCTTTGGCGCTGTAAGGCAGCAACTCTATCGCTGTGCTGGATGTTTAGTTTAGTTTAGTTTAGAGATACAGGGTGGACTGAGTCCGCACCGACCAGTGATCCCCGCACACCAACACAACTCTACCTGGATGTCCATTGGATCTCAAGTTCAAGTTCAAGTGAGTTTATTGTCATGTGTTCCTGTATAGGACAATGAAATTCTTGTTTTGCTTCAGCACACAGAACATAGTAGGCATTGACTACAAAACAGATCAGTGTGTCCATATACCATGATATAAATATATACACACATGAATAAATAAACTGATAAAGTGCAAATAGCAGAAAGTGGTTATTAATAATCAGAGTTTTGTCCGAGCCAGGTTTAATAGCCTGATGGCTGTGGGGAAGTAGCTATTCCTGAACCTGGTTGTTGCAGTCTTCAGGCTCCTGTACCTTCTACCTGATAATCTTATTCCACCAGGGTACACAAAATTGCTGGAGAAACTCAGCGGGTGCAGCAGCATCTATGGAGTGAAGGAAATGGGCAACGTTTCGTGCCGAAACGTCGCCTATGTCCTTCGCTCCATAGATGCTGCTGCACCCGCTGAGTTTCTCCAGCAATTTTGTCTACCTTCGATCTTCCAGCATCTGCAGTTCCTTGTTGAACATCTTATTCCACCATGCTTGCGAGATGATCGGGGCAAATGCTCAGCATGTATGGACACGTTTGTTTCGGCTCATTTACTTATGTGGTTTTATGGAAAGTATCCTTTGTGCCGCAAACACAAGTTAGTCGTAATATGGGAAAGCTCAACAGATGGTTCATGAATAGTTTAGATTAAATACAATCAAGCTAAAATTCCAGTGCAACGGGTAGAGCAAAGGGGAAGATACAGAGTGCGGAATATAGTTCTCAGCATTGTAGCGCATCAGTGCCAGATACAAAGTCCAATGTCCGCATTGGGTAGAGGTGAATCGGACAGTACCCTAGCTTATGGAAGGGCCGTTCAGAAGCCTGATAACAGAGGGGAAGAAGCTGTTCCTGAGTCTGGTGGTGCGCGCTTTCGAGCTTCTGTACCTTCTGCCGGACGGGAGCGGGGAGAAGATGGAATGACCGGGGTGGGACAGGGACACGTCTTTGATTATGTTGGCAGCTTTCCCAAGGCAGCGTGAAATGTAAATGGAGGCGATGGTGGGGAGTGTGGTCTGTGTGATGGACTGGGCTACATTTAAAATGATGGGGAGTGTGGTCTGTGCGATGGGCTGGGCTACATCCACAACTCTCGACACTATGTAGCGGGGAATTTTAAGAATTTTCCTTGATTAATTCTGAAAGAAGTCACAGTATGGTTATTTCCAAGAACAATCAAACTCTGATCATGTGCGTTTTCTCCAGGAGCTCCAGTTTCCTCCCACATTTCAAAGACATGTGGGTTTGTAGGAAGGTACACAAAAAAGCTGAGAAACTCAGCGGGTGCAGCAGCATCTATGGAGCGAACGAAATAGGTAACGTTTCGGGCCGAGACCCTTCTTCAGACTGATCGGGGGCGGGGGTGGGCGGGGACAAGAAAGGAAAAAGGAGGAGGAGCCCGAAGACTGGGGGATGGGAGGAGACAGCAGGGGGACTGAGGAAGGGGAGGAGACAGCAAGGACTAACAAAATTGGGAGAATTCGATGTTCATGCCCCCAGGATGCAGACTCCCCAAACGGAATATGAGGTTTGTAGGATACTTGGTTAATATCTATATATATACACACACACACACACACACACACACACACACACACACACACACACACACACACACACACACACACACACACACACACACACACACACACACACACACACACACACACACACACACACACACACACACACACACACATATATATATATATAGATGTGAAAGAATGAATGAATGAATGAATGATTGAATGCATGAATGAAATGAATGATTGAATGAATGAATGAATGGATGAATGAATGGATGGATGAATGAATTAATAACTTTATTCACATACAAGGAATTTGCCTTGGTGCTCCGCCCGCAAGGGACAACATGACATACAGTGACAGTTAGGAATGACACGTAAAACATTAAACATTAATAATAAAACATTATTGATTAAATATGTGAATGAAATAAAATACCAGAGCAAAACGAGGCTACAGATTGTTGGCTGTTGAGTAGAGCAACTGCTCGTGGATAAAAATTGTTTTTATGTCTGGTTGTGGCAGCTTTGACAGTTCGGAGTCGCCTTCCAGAGGGAAGTGATTCAAAGAGTTTGTGGCCAGGGTGAGAGGGGTCAGAGGTGATCTTGCCCGCTCGCTTGTACGTATTTGGAGATATATATAATATAGATAATATATATATATACACACTGAACTTTTATTTTGTTTATTACTGTTTACAGAATATTATGTTTACATATTCAGTTCCTCTTCTTCTTGCGTAAGGCGTGCACAGACTAAAGTTGTAAGACAACTTGTTCTGTTTGACCTTCTGTTTGTGCACGCCAGGTCGATTGCATTCGTTGAACCAGGGCGGACAACGTGAGGTTTGCAATCTCCCACCCCACATATTCAGTTATGCTACTGTAAGGAAAAATGTTATCGTTCTCAGTTTGGGATCTATACTCATTTGCACCAACTATCCGTGTGAAGGCACCAGACTGGTTCGTCAGCTGATGCCGAGGCAGGTGGAGATAAGTTTAGATTAGTGGGCAGTTACGTACCATTAGGAGGTGGGAAAGTGATACTGACGTTTAGAATCTATTGGCGAAGTGAAAGCACGCCTCTTAGAGGAGGGTAAAGAGATTAGGTGGAAGCGTTTTATGGAGGGGGTAATCATTTTTGGCAAATCTGGCAAAGTTTTTTTTAAATTTTATTTTTTATTAGCAGTACAGTAAATTACATTAATACATCGCATATATCTTATAACGTTAGGTTGTACCACTTCATTTTTTCATCTTTAAAAAAAGATAGAAATAAAAGAAGTAAGGAAAGTAAGCAAGAATCGTGAAGGTGCAGGAAAGTGTTGGGAGAAGAGAACCCCTTAGGGAAGGAATTAGAGAAGGAAGTAAAGAAAAGAAATAAGACCCTAGAAAGAAAAGAAAAAAAAGAAATCTGGCAAAGTTGGTGGAAGATTTAACCAGCAGGGTCAAAGGGGGAAAACAATAGTTGCTGTAAGCCTATTTTCTAAGGAATAGGATCAAGTAGAAACATAGAAATATAGGTGCAGGTGTAGCCCATTTAGCTCTTCGAGCCAGCACCGCCATCCAATCAGTACCCCGTTCCTGCCTTCTCCCCATATCCCCTGACTCCACTATCTTTAAGAGCCCTATCTAGCTCTCTCTTGAAAGTATCCAGAGAACCGGTCTCCGCAGCCCTCTGAGGCAGAGAATTCCACAGACTCACAACTCTCTGTGTGGAAAAGTGTTTCCTCGTTTCCATTCTAAATGGCTTACTCCTTATTCTTAAACTGTGTGTGGCCCCTGGTTCTGGACTCCCCCGACATCGGGAAGATGTGTCCTGCCTCTAGTGTGTCCAAAACCCTTAATAATCCTATATGTTTCAATAAGATGCCCTCTCATCCTTCTAATCTCCAGAGTGTACAAGCCCAGCCGCTCCATTCTCTCAGAATATGATAGGCCCGGCATCCCGGGAATTAACCTTGTAAACCTACGCTGCACTCCCTCAATAGCAAGAATGTCCTTCCTCAAATTACGGGGCCAAAACTGCACACAATACTCCAGGTGTGGTCTCATTAGGCCCTAGGAAAAAGGCCCTTCTTCCCATCGAGTCCACGCCGACCAGCGACCTCCGCATACTAACACTATCCGACACACACTAAGGACAATTTACAATTTTACCAAGGCCAATTAGCCTACAAACCTGTACGTCTTTGGAGTGTTATAATGCATGATTGCAATCCACTTCTTTGACAAACACACGAAGAGTTCCCTGGCTTGGGTGATATCTTGGATCATTGTCGGAATAACCAGTTTGCTTCCTGATTATCAATATAAAAATTATAGTTAAAAAAATGGATGGAAATAATGGATAATTTTCCTGTTGATACTCGGGGTAATAGTCAGTGAAGGAGGTGCATAAAATCTGCTAACGCTCGTCTGGAAGTAAGTACAGGCATATGGTTGTGTTCTGGGGAGGGGAATATTAGATGATTGAATTGAATTGAATTGAATTGAATTGAATTTCCTTTATTGTCATTCAGACCTTACGGTCTGAACAAAATTTCGTGCCTGCAGTCATACATACAATGATACAATAATGAACAACAATAAACACAAATTAACTTCCACCACAGTGAGTCCTCCAAACACCTCCTCACTGTGGTGGAGGCAAAAATCTTAGGGTTGCAGTCTCTCCCTCTGCTCCCTCTGCGCTGAGGCGATTCCCACACCGGGCGATGGTACAAACAGTCCCGCAGCTCACCGAACCCCGAGAACGGGCCGGTTCAAACACTGCGGCCCGGGGTGGTCGAAGCTGCCGCACCTCCAGTCCAGCACACGCAGCCGCCGACCCGCGACTGAACCCAGGACTCTGGACACCGCCGCCAGAATGTCATCCCAGCCTCCGGACCGGATCGCCCTCACGTGAGTACCGTTCCTCCCTCGGCTGGGCCACTCCAGCGGGAGTGCCGTTCCTCCCTCGGGCTGGGCCACTCCAGCGGGAGTGCCGTTCCTCCCTCGGGCTGGGCCACTCCGATGGGAGTGCCTTTCCTCCCTCGGGCTGGGCCACTCCGACGGGAGTGGTGTTCCTCCCTCGGGCTGGGCCACTCCAGCGGGAGTGCCGTTCCTCCCTCGGGCTGGGCCACTCCAGCGGGAGTGCCGTTCCTCCCTCGGGCTGGGCCACTCCGACGGGAGTGCCGTTCCTCCCTCGGGCTGGGCCACTCCGACGGGAGTGCCGTTCCTCCCTCGGGCTGGGCCACTCCGACGGGAGTGCCGTTCCTCCCTCGGGCTGGGCCACTCCGACGGGAGTGCCGTTCCTCCCTCGGGCTGGCCACTCCGACGGGAGTGCCGTTCCTCCCTCGGGCTGGCCACTCCGACGGGAGTGCCGTTCCTCCCTCGGGCTGGGCCACTCCAGCCCCTCACCATGCCGCTCTCACGGGAGCACCGTTCCATCCCGGGCTGGGCCGGGAGCGAGCCCAGGACGAGTCCTGTCAGCTGCCTCCAGGGTTCCGAGGTCGCCGGCTCCGCTAGGCCTCCGTGTAGACGGAGGCAAAGAAAGGGGATACGACAAAAAGGTCGTATTCCCCCGAAGGGAGTGACAGCAGCCCCCGTTTCACCCCCCACCCCCCTCCCCACATAAACACAGCCTAAAAACCAAAAACATAACTAGACAAAAACGAAAAAAAACAATACAAAAAAGTAAAAACCAACGGACTGCAGGCGAGCCGCTGCTGCCAGGGCAGCGCCGCCACGTATGGGCTTGGATGTGCTTGGATCGGAGGAGTGGTTTAGTTTAGCTTAGGGAGACAGCAAAGGAACATGCCCTTCGGCCCAACTTGCCCTCACCAACCAACATGCCCCATCTACACTCGTCCCACCTGCCTGCATTTGGCTTATATCCCTCTAAACCTGTACCTTCTCACTGGGGCCAATTAACCTACAAACCTGCACGTCTTTGTGTTGTGGGAGGAAACCCACACGGCCACAGGGAGAACTTGCACACTCCACACGGACAGCATCCGAGGTCAGGATTGAAACGGGGCTACTCTTGAACTTGGTGGTCACAGTTTTCAGATTCCTGGTACCTTCTATCGAAAGGGTGTAGTTCCAGTTCATCTTTAAATGCATCCATCTCAATTCCCCTTCTTATCTAAAACAAGACCTATTACCATACACACCCTCATACTCACTAAGACATATTCAGCAACCCTTCTTTTTCATTCCAAGAACTAAAAAAGAAATTGGGAGACGTGCATTTAAATTCAAAGCTCCTTCTGACTGGAACACTTTGCCTGGTACCATAAGAACTATTCGCTCATTTCGTCTATTTAAAAATACACTTTTACCCTTCCTTATAAAACCATGTACCTGTTTCTAGTATTAGAATCTTCAAGCTCCTTTATCAAGCTTGCTCTGTGTGTGATCATTTGCACTGTAACATATAACTGTTATTATTATTGGATATGTAAAGTCAATTAACAATTGTTACAAACTATAACAAGTGGGATGGAGGGGTTATGGGATTGGTGTGTGGGTAGGTGGGTCAATGAGAGCCTTTATGTATGTTATGTCTTGTGCTGTATGTTTTATATTGGACCCCCTCGAAAACAAGATGACTGTCCATCTCAAGGGGTTATTCATGAATAAACTTGTTTCAAACTTGTTTCAAATGAGAGTGTGGCCAGGATGGTGTGAGTCTGTGATGCTGGCTGCCTTTCTGAGGCAGTACTTTCCATAGATCCCTTTTGCTCTGGTATTTTATTTAATTCACATGTTAATCAATAATGTTTTATTATTAATGTTTCATGTTTTATGTGTCATTCCTAACTGTCACTGTACGTCATGTTGTCACTTGCGGGCGGAGCACCAAGGCAAATTCCTTGTATGTGAATACTTGGCCCATAAACTTATTCATTCATTCATTCATCTACATCAACCTCCACACCTCCACACCCATGCCCAAATTTGATCGCCTCTCCAATGATGTATTCGAGACAGAGTTCGATATAGCTCTTGGGGCTAACGGAATCAAGGGATATGGGGTAAAAGCAGGAACGGGGGTTACTGATGTTGGATGGGGTTGGACAGGCTAGATGCAGTACGATTGTTCCCGATGTTGGGGAAGTCCAGAACAAGGGGTCACAGTTTAAGGATAAGGGGGAAATCTTTTAGGACCGAGATGAGGAAAACATTTTTCACACAGAGAGTGGTGAATCTGTGGAACTCTCTGCCGCAGAAGGTAGTTGAGGCCACAGTTCATTGGCTATATTTAAGAGGGAGTTAGATGTGGCCCTTGTGGCTAAAGGGATCAGGGGGTATGGAGAGAAGGCAGGTACGGGATACTGAGTTGGATGATCAGCCATGATCATATTGAATGGCCGTGCAGGCTCGAAGGGCCGAATGGCCTACTCCTGCACCTATGTTCTATGTTTCTATGGCAACGCTCCATTTACCAAGTGAGACAAATTGCTGAATGTTGGAATAAAGTGCAAGTTGACACTCGGATATGCAGGAAAGTGAGTGTTAAGATCAAGAAATAACATGAAAAAGAATTTGTCTGACAGAACTTCAAGAGTAGCAACGGACTTGTCTCCGTGACTGAGAGAGATTAAGTGCTGTGGAATTAATATCCCCCACAATCAGCGTTTCACAGCAAAAACGTGATGCCGGATACTTCAACCCTGGGCCCATGGACTCCAAGTTTATAGCAAGCAAGCGCAAGATCACAGTCTGCCACTCTCCCGTTAATTAAAATCATTAAAGTGCATTACTTGCTAATCTACAAATGTTAAACTAATGACGACTTTCAATTACGAGTAGAATAGAGAGGATGAGAGGTTGTAACTGTTTTGGACAAACATTTTGCCCAGATTACAAGGTTTTCGTTTAGTTTATTTTAGAGACACGGCGCTGAGTCCGCGCCGACCAGCGATCCCCGCACACTAACACTATCCTACACATGCTAGGGACAATTTACAATCTCTACCGAAGCCAATTAACATGCTTCCTGCCTCTAGCATATCCAAATCCTTTATAACCTTATATGTTTCACACAGAGAGTGGTGAATCTCTGGAACTCTCTGCCACAGAGGGTAGTTGAGGCCAGTTCATTGACTATATTTAAGAGGGAGTTAGATGTGGCCCTTGTGGCTAAGGGGATCAGAGGGTATGGAGAGAAGGCAGGTACGGGATACTGAGTTGGATGATCAGCCATGATCATATTGAATGGCGGTGCAGGCTCGAAGGGCCGAATGGCCTCTACTCCTGCACCTAATTTCTATGTTTCTATGTTTCTCATTCTCATTCTTCTAAATTCCAGGGTATACAAAGTGTTCAAGAAGGAACTGCAGATGCTGGAAGATCGAAGGTACACAAAATTGCTGGAGAAACTCAGCGGGTGCAGCAGCATCTATGGAGCGAAGGAAATAGGCGACGTTTCGGGACGAAACGTCGCCTATTTCCTTCGCTCCATAGATGCTGCTGCGCCCGCTGAGTTTCTCCAGCAATTTTGTGTACCTTCCAGGGTATACAAGCCCAGCCGCTCCATTCTCTCAGCATATGACAGTCCCGCCATCCCGGGAATTAACCTTGTGAACCTGCGCTGCACTCCCTCAATAGCAAGAAGGCAGGTCCAGGCACAGAATGCACTGCAGTCACCCTACAAATGCCAGGACAGTTGTGTGCAAGACTAATGGTTCATTAAAGATCTCTTTAGCACAGTTTTCACTTCCTTGGTAGTTTTATTAACACTTCCGATCCCAGTGCCGTCAGTCCCTATACCAAGAATGCCTATCCCCATAGACTTGAAAGATACAGCACGGAAACAGGCCCTTCGGCCCACCGAGTCTGCACCTTTGTGTACCTTCGATCGTCCAGCATCTGCAGTTCCTTCTTGAACACTTTGTATACCCGAGTTCAGGAAGTCCAGAGGCGGCAGGCACACCCCCATCCACATTAACGGGACGGAGGTGGAACGTGTTTCTAGCTTCAGGTTCCTGGGAGTCAACATCTCCGATGACCTCTCTTGGACCCACAATACCTCTACTCTGATCAAGAAGGCTCACCAGCGTCTCTTCTTCCTGAGGAGACTGAAGAAGGTCCATCTGTCTCCTCAGATCCTGGTGAAGTTCTACCGCTGCACCATCGAGAGCATCCTTACCAACTGCATCACAGTATGGTATGGCAACTGCTCTGTCTCCGACCGGAAGGCATTGCAGAGGGTGGTGAAAATTGCCCAACGCATCACCGGTTCCTCGCTCCCCTCCATTGAGTCTGTCCAAAGCAAGCGCTGCCTGCGGAGGGCGCTCAGCATCGCCAAGGACTGCTCTCACCCCAACCATGGACTGTTTACCCTCCTACCATCCGGGAGGCGCTACAGGTCTCTCTCCGTTGCCGAACCAGCAGGTCGAGGAACAGCTTCTTTCCGGCGGCTGTCACTCTACTAAACAACGTACCTCGGTGACTGCCAATCACCACCCCCCCCACCCCCCCCCCCCCCCCACCCCCCCACTTATTATTTTATTTTTTTTTTAATTCAAATCGTTTGCTATGTCGCTCTTCAAGGGAGATGCTAAATGCATTTCATTGTCTCTGTACTGTACACTGACAATGACAATTAAACTTGAATCTGAATCTGAATCTGAGTTGTGAGTCTGTGGAATTCTCACCCTGTGCAGTGGCACTATCCTACACACACTAGGGACAATTCGCAATTTTCAGAAGGAAATTAACCTACAAACCTGCACGTCTTTGGAGAGTGGGAGGAAACGGGGGCACCCGGAGGAAACGCACGCAGGTCACGGGGAGAACGTACAAACGCCGCACAGATAGCACCCCTAGTCAGGATCAAACCCGAGTCTCAGTAATATCATAAATTAAAAACTGTGACCATAATACCGCAAAACTGAAGTTGGTAGTTCAGCCAGTCCACAGAAGATCAAAGAGAGATCGAGCAACTGTCCATATGGTGCCAGCGCAATAACCTGGCCCTCAACACCAGCAAAACCAAGGAACTGATTGTGGACTTTGGAAGGAGTAGGATGGGGACCCACAGCCCCATTTATATCAACGGGTCGATGGTTGAAAGGGTCAAGAGCTTCAAATTCCTGGGCGTGCACATCTCTGAAGATCTTTCCTGGTCCGAGAACACTAACGCAATTATCAAAAAAGCTCATCAGCGGCTCTACCTCCTGAGAAGATTACGGAGAGTCGGTTTGTCAAGGAAGACTCTCTCTAACTTCTACAGGTGCACAGTAGAGAGCATGCTGACCGGTTGCATCGTGGCTTGGTTCGGCAATTTGAACGCCCTGGAGATTTACGGTAATGGCCACTCGTCGGTACTCAGGGCTCTCGTGGACATTTTTCACCGTGTTGAAAAATCTTCACGAGTCGTCCCGTGCTTACCTGCCGTTAGCGAGTCTTCCCGAGTACCTGCCGTTAGTGTTACGAGCCGCTAAGAGACGTCCCCGAGCTCCGACGTACCCGCTACGTTCATTCTCCGCGCTTACCACGAGTTTGATTTTTTTTAAACTCGGGAGAGCTCTTGGAATGAACTCGTACTGTGGGACAAGGCTACAAAGGGTTGAGAAAAGATTTAGGAGGATGTGTCCAGGACTAGATGGTGTGAGCTATAGGGAGCGGTTGAGTGGGCTGGTTCTCTATTCCATGGAGCGCAGGAGGATGAGGGGAGATCTTATTTAGGTGTACAAAATCGCGAGAGGAATGGATCGGGAAGATGCACAGAGTCTCTTGCGTGGCGGTGGAAACAGGGCCGTGATGTGAATGCCCTCTCCTAGACCACCAAGAGCCTGATTGTTGCTGGGAAGAAGAATATCTCCTTGAACCAGGTGTAGACATACAGCAGGAGTTTTCTGTCCTAGATTGATCCGTCTGGGAATAAGGACCACGGCAGTACTTTGTGCCTCTATAGTGCCAATGATATTGGCTGTTCCATTGAAAGATACATGTTGTAGCACTAAAGGAACCATCTGATCATAACTGGGCCGTGAATAATCTGTCCAAATCCAAATTGATCCATTTCATAGAAACATAGAAACATAGACAATAGGTGCAGGAGTAGAGGCCATTCGGCCCTTTGAGCCTGCACCGCCATTCGATATGATCATGGCTGATCATCCAACTCAGTATCCTGTCCCTGCCTTCTCTCCATACCCCCTGATCCCTTTAGCCACAAGGGCCGCATCTAACTCCCTCTTAAATATAGCCAATGAACTGTGTGGCCTCAACTACCTTCTGTGGCAGAGAATTCCACAGATTCACCACTCTCTGTGTGTGAAAAATGTTTTTCTCATCTCGGTCCTAAAAGATTTCCCCCTTATCCTTAAACTGTGTGACCCCTTGTTCTGGACTTCCCCAACATCGGGAACAATCTTCCTGCATCGAGCCTGTCCAACCCATTTCCTTTCATACGTTAGTTTTCATTTTTCAATACTGAACACATTGAGTTTCTGACGCCTGCCTCACCGCTTCTTCTTCTTGCGAGTGAAACGTAAACCAAAGGAATCGTTAGATCTGGTGTCGGGTGGGTGTTGAGCAGCCGGGTTGTTGCCTCTGTTGGCGTCAATGTCTGCCAGGCCCAGACACAGCTCCATTTGGTGGGTGGTAGAGCGGGCACCCAGAGATGACACGGTTGGCTGTCTGTTGTTCTGCTCCACATTCACAGGCTGGGCTCTGGTGGAGGGAGCCACACGCTGACGTTGAAACGCCCAACTCCAGCACCAAGTCTGTTGAGCTTCACCCACCCACGCTCCTCTCCACCAATGTGCAAAGATGTGCAAAACCCCTTCCCCACCCACATCTCTTCAGCTGTGGTGTGAAACTCGTCGTTCTAACTTAACGCTTCATCGTCTCATGGCATCTCCCTTGTCACTGGGCGGCACGGTGGCGCAGCGGGTAGATTTTCTGCCTCACAGCGCCAGAGACCCGGGTTCGATCCTGACCTCGGGCGCTGTCTGTGCGGAGTTTGTACGCTCTCCTCGTGACCTGCGCGGGTTTGCTCCAAACCTGCACGTCTTTGGAGTGCGGGAGGAAATCCTCGAAGATCTCGGGGAAAACCCACGCAGGTCACGGGGAGAGCGTGCAAACTCCGCACAGACAGCGAGTGTAGTCGTGATCGAACCCGGGTCTCTGGCGCCGTGAGGCAGCAACTCTACCGCTGGTGCTCGTGAATATACTGATGAGTCAAGCCAGATCCATCTCTTCATTTCTTATCTTCTTCACAACCAGTTCTTCACATTTATTTGGATCACTGTGGGCGGTCATGGTGGCGCAGCGGTAGAGTTGCTGCCTTAAAGCGAATGCAGCGCCGGAGACCCGGGGTTCGATCCTGACTACGGGTGCTGTCCGTACGGAGTTTGCACGTTCTCCCCGTGGGTTTTCTCCGAGATCTCCGGTTTCCTCCCACACTCCAAAGACGTACAGGTTTGTAGGTTATTTGGCTTGGTAAATGTCAAAAAGTGATCCCCGCACATTAACACTAACCTATACCCTAGTGGTATCCACACCAGGGCATCGGAAATGTCCTTGTTCTTCAGGGAACGGGGATTCCCCTCCGCCACCATAGATGAGGCTCGCACCAGGGTCTCATCCATACCCCGTAACACTGCTCTCTCTCCCCATCCCCGCACTCGCAACAAGGGCAGAGTCCCCCTGGTCCTCACCTTTCACCCCACCAGCCGCCACATACAACACATAATCCTCCGCCATTTCCGCCACCTCCAACGTGACCCCACCACTCGCCACATCTTCCCATCTCCCCCCATGTCTGCCTTCAGCAAAGACCGCTCCCTCCACAACTCCCTTGTCAATTCTTCCCTTCCCTCCCGTACCACCCCCTCCCCGGGCACTTTCCGTCGCAACCGCAAGAAATGTAACACCTGTCCCTTCACCTCCCCCCTCGACTCCATTCAAGGACCCAAGCAGTCGTTCCAGGTGCGACAAAGGTTCACCTGTATCTCCTCCAACCTCATCTACTGCATCCGCTGCTCTAGATGTCAGCTGGTCTACATCGGGGAGACTAAGCGGAGGTTGGGCGATCGTTTCGCCGAACACCTCCGCTCGGTCCGCAATAACCGACCTGACCTCCCGGTGGCTCAGCACTTCAACTCCCCCTCCCATTCCCAATCCGACCTCTCTGTCCTGGGTCTCCTCCATTGCCAGAGTGAGCAACACCGGAAATTGGAGGAACAGCACCTCATATTCCTCCTGGGTAGCTTGCGTCCGGATGGCATGAATGTTGAATTCTCTCAGTTTTGCTAGCCCTTGCTGTCATCTCCCCTTCTTGAACCCTCGAGCTGTCTCCTCCCATCCCCCCGCCCTCGGGCTCCTCCTCCTCCCTTTTTCCTTCCTTCTCCCCCCCACCACCCATCAGTCTGAAGAAGGGTTTCGGCCCTAAACGTCGCCTATTTCCTTCGCTCCATAGATGCTGCTGCACCCGCTGAGTTTCTCCAGCATTTTTGTGTACCTAGGATAGTGTTAATATGCGGGGATTGCTGGTCGGCGCGGACCCGGTGGGCTGAAAGAGCTTGTTTCCGCGCTGTATCTCTAAACAAAATTTCTTAATGAAACAATTTCTGAAAATAAAATGTTTTCTTTCCCTGAATAATTGTTCCCTGGGCGATCTAATCCGCGTATACCATCCAGACAGCACCAATGCTGCAGTTATTTTGTAGAGCACAATTTCCTCTTCCAAAACATAAATTCTTCCGCATCTTCTGAATGGAAGATGACATTCCATTTCATACATTGTAATAGTTGTCGATTTTGGTAGCTGAGGGAAGAATATGTATTGCTTTGTAAAAGGGATTTTTTTATTCACTGGCTATTATGCCAAATTGACAGGTGAGACTCGAGCATTGTGCAAGCGTGTGTTATGCAGATGACATGTTTACAATAATTTCATTCTATTTGAGGCAACAAAGGGATGATGGGAGTGGCTGGCAGTTGTCAAATTCTCGGGCTGTGCAATTCTCGCTACCTGAATAAGAATGATGAGTTTTCAGAAGCGGATGTCAAGGGAGTAATTTTCTTCCCATTGTTTTCTTAGATTAATTTCTTCAGCCATTTCCTTTCCGTTCCGTTAGACTACTTAGAGATACAGCGCGGAAACAGGCCCTTCAGCCCCCAGCACTAGCCATCACCCCGCACGCTAGCTCTGACCTAGGGAGTAATTTAGAATTTTTCCAAAACAGATTAACCTACAAAACCCGCACGTCTTTGGAGTGTGGGAGGAAACCAGAGCGCCTGGAGAAAACCCGCCTGGTCACGGGGAGAGCGTGCAAACTCTATACAGACAGTATCCGTTGTCAGGAGATGCAGTGTGGAAATAGGCCCTTCGGCCCGCCGATTCCGTGCCGACTATCCCGATCACCCCGTACACCAACACTATCCTACACACTAGGGGCAGGTCACAGAAGCCAATTAGCTTACAAACCTTTACATCTTAGACTGTACGTGTTAGAACTGAGATGAGGAAAAACCGTTTCACCCCGAGGGTTGTGAATCTGCGGAATTCCCTGCCTCAGAAGGCAGTGGAGGCCGATTCACTGGATGCTTTCAAGCTCTTAGGGCAAGCGGAATCAAGGGGTACAGGGGAGAAGGCAGGAACGGGGTACTGATTGTGGATGATCAGCCATGATCACATTGAATGGCGGTGCTGGCTCGAAGTGCCGAATGGCCTACTCCTGCACCTATTGTCTATGCATCTCTGTCTTTGGAGTGTGGGAGGAAACCGGAGCACCCAGAGATAGCCCACGCCATCACAGGGAGAGCCTGCAAACTCCGTACAGACAGCATCCGTAGTCGGGATCGAACCAGGGTCTCTTGTGCCGTGAGACTGCAAGTCTACCGCTGTGCCACTGCGCTACCCCAAACAGGTTAGGTAGTTAAATACTCCAAAACGATCAGATTTGCCCCCATGGAAATAAAAACCGAGAGAAACAAACGTAATTGAAATATTTGATGTTGATCAATAGTTCACCATAAGTCTGAATTCAATTAGACTAAACATTATTTGACTGATGTGTAAGGAGGAACAGCAGATGCTGGTTTAAACTGAAGATAGACACAAAATGCTGGAGTAACTCAGCGGGACAGGCAGCATCTCTGGAGAGAAGGAACGGGTGACGTTTCGGGTCGAGACCCTTCCTCAGACTGGTATTTGACTGATGATTTTGGTTGAACCTTTTGGATTCCTTTTAGCTTGAAGCAGTTGCAGGAGGAAATGATGGAAAGCCAAGCAAGCTTAGTTAATTGTTATCTAGCCTTCTGTCAGTGCAAAGAGGAAGAAACTGATGAGGAAATGATACTAGGAAGATAATGTCCCATGGTTCTCCCGTTTGCTCATTCACTTTATGAAAAAAATATTAAACAGGTGGTGGTTGGGTGAGGTTTTTATTATTCTTTATGTCTTTTTGGTGAGTTCCATCAAAAATGAAGGGAATTTTTTTTTTAAAGCTCCCTTGGAATGAGACGGTTGTCAGCTAGATAGAGTGATGTTATCTCATTCAATCTCCTCTCTTGCAAGATCACCTCTTAATGAATGGATGTGGTAATTCCATCCCGAGCTAATAGTCTATTAGGAAGGTGCTTTCTATCAGTCAGCGAGATCAGAGAGAAACAGTAATGGCTCGCGACGGTTCCTCTTGCTTGCCTCAGGTATACCCTTCATTCCGGGCACATTACAGACAAACACAAGGCTCAGTTTTGTGGGAGGTCGTACAAGCCGGGTGCTGGAAATCCCACTTGCCGATTTTTTCGGTAACTGCTGGCATCATTGACTGACGTATTAAAACACATTTGTACTCCCTGGCTTTTGACCATGCCTGAGGCTTTGCTTCTGTTTGTGGTGTTTTTGATGTTTCTTTATTTTACGTGTCTTTTCCTACTATTTCTTTTGATTGTTATTTTTGGTGTGTATTAACTTTTTTGTCAATGATTAGTGATGTACAGCACTTTGTTGCAGCTATGTTTGTTTTTAAAGTGCTCTATAAATAAAATTATTATTATTATTATTATTATTATCACGTCACCGACGGCGTGACGCGGCGTGATGGCGCATTGACGTGCGCTGTTTCTTCAAGTGTCGCAACATTTTTTTGTCGCCACTGGATTTTGAAATGTTCAAAACCTTTTGGCGACACTGATATGAAGCCGGCAGTCGCCGAAAAAAATCGCCAAGTGCGACACCAGGCCCTTAAAGGTGATGGGGAAAAGATTTAATAGGAAACTGAGGGGTAACTTTTTTCACACAAAGGGCGGTGGGTGTACGGAACGAGCTGCCGGAGGGGGTAGCTGAGGCAGGGACTATCCCAACATTTAATAAACAGTCAGACAGGTACAACATGGATGGGAGAGATTTAGAGGTATATGAGCCAGGTGTGACTAGTGTCTAGATGCTGGTACTTGTTGGTTGGTGTGGGCAAGTTGGGCCAAAGGGCCTGTATCAACACTGTATCACTCTATGACTCTGTATTCTCGAAATCATAACACTCGAGACAGAGCCCATGCATTTTCAGAAGTCCTTCCTCAATAGTCCTATCATCCTTCGGTTGCACGCACTGTGTCATACCTTCAAGAAGGAGAAAGCATGTATTTATATGTGTATAAACACTGAACGGTGAATTAAAAAAGGACACAGAGTGCTTCGGCAACTCAGCCGGTCAGGCAGCATCTCAGGAGAACATGGACAGGTAACGTTTTGGGTCAGGATCCTTTTACAGACCTGAAACATCACCTATCCATGTTCTCCAGACTTGCTGCCTGACCCGCTGAGTTACTCCGGCACTTTGTGTTTTTCTTTTGTAAACCAGCATCAGCAGTTCCTTGTTTCCACTGAACTGCGAATATTAGATTTACATTTCCTTGCATCATGGTGTCTTTATAGTCCATTGCTGGAAAATCAAGTCAAGATTACAATTCTGGTTTTGTTTAATTTAGTTTAAAGATAAAGCAGGGAAACAAATTTAGCTGGAACAAAACAAAATGCAAATCAAAGCAGTAAAAATGCCATAATTTGTGCATTACGAGTTCCTAGCGCTGTACACTCCCTGAATGTGAATCAATTTTTTTTGTGAAATGCAGAATATTTAAGTAATTTGAGTAAATCAGTTTTTAATTATATTTCTCTTAGAGTCATAGAATCATGGAAACAGGCCCTTCGGCCCAACTCATCTCTGCCGACCAAAATGCCCCGTCTATGCTAGTCCCATTTGCCTGTGCTTGGCCCATATCCTTTTAAGCCTTTCCTGCCTATGCATCCATCCAAATGTCTTATAAATGCTATTTATAATTTGCCTTAACTACCTCGTGTGGCAGCTCGTTCCATATACCCACCATCTTCTGAGTTTAAAAACTTCCTATTAAATCTTGCTCCCCTCACCTTAAACCTAGAGGGCCTGTCTCTCACTCGCCGAATGCCGGCATCATTGACAGACGTATCAGGTCAACAGAAAATTTGAAGCGTGACGCGACGAGATGAGATATTGACGTGCGCTGTTTTTTCAAGTGTCGCAACATTTTTTTTGTCACCGCTGGATTTTGAAACGTTCAAAATCTTGTGGCGACCCTGATATGACGCCGGCATTCGCCGGAAAAAAATCGCCAAGTGGGACAGGCCCTGGTTCTTGATTCCCCTTCCCCAGGTAAATGACTCAGTGCATTCACCATATCTATTCCCCCCGTTATTATATACTCTCTAAGATCACCAGGACAAATAGACTCAGAAATAGTTGCTTTCCGAAAATTATAACTACTCTGAATTCAAATTCACACATGCACTGACTTCACAGCTCAACACCCGGACTTCCATCTGTATATATGTATATAGCGCCGCAGAATTGTGCACCTATCCCCCCCCCCCCCCCCCCCCTCCTTCTCCCTTTGTTTTTTTGTTTTTCTGTTTCTTGTTTTTTGTACTAAATTATATGTATGCACTGAGTACGAGCAGCTTTCAATTTCACTGTACATGTATAGTGACAATAAATGGCATATCTATATCTATCTATCACACCTCAACCTCCTGAGCTCAAAGGAAGTACCAGATCATGACGACCAGTGCCGTCTGTACTGAGTTTTGCTCCTTGTGGCCCGTGTGGGTTTTCTCTAGGAGACAGAAAATAGGTGCAGGAGGAGGCCATTTGGCCCTTCGACCTACATTCCAAAGACGTGCAGGTTTGCAGGTTAACTGGCCTCTGCAAATTACCCTTAGTGTGTAAGACAATAATAATAACTCCCTCTTCACCTATGACTGCACACCTGTACATGGTACTAACACCATCATCAAGTATGCAGATGATACAACGGTGATTGGCCTCATCAGCAACAACGATGAGTCGGCCTACAGGGAGGAGGTCCAGCACTTAGCAGCATGGTGCGCTGACAACAACCTGGCCCTTAACTCCAAGAAGACCAAGGAGCTCGTTGTAGACTTCAGGAAGTCCAGAGGCGGCACGCACACCCCCATCCACATTAACGGGACGGAGGTGGAACGTGTTTCTAGCTTCAGGTTCCTGGGAGTCAACATCTCCGATGACCTCTCTTGGACCCACAATACCTTAACTCTGATCAAGAAGGCTCTCTTCTTGATCTCTTCTTCCTGAGGAGACTGAAGAAGGTCCATCTGTCTCCTCAGATCCTGGTAAACTTCTACCGCTGCGCCATCGAGAGCATCCTTACCAACTGCATCACAGTATGGTATGGCAACTGCTCTGTCTCCGACCGGAAAGCATTGCAGAGGGTGGTGAAAATTGCCCAACGCATCACCGGTTCCTCGCTCCCCTCCATTGAGTCTGTCCAAAGCAAGCGTTGTCTGCGGAGGGCGCTCAGCATCGCCAAGGACTGCTCTCACCCCAACCATGGACTGTTTACCCTCCTACCATCCGGGAGGCGCTACAGGTCTCTCCGTTGCCGAACCAGCAGGTCGAGGAACAGCTTCTTTCCGGCGGCTGTCACTCTACTAAACAACGTACCTCGGTGACTGCCAATCACCCCCCCCCCCCCCCCCCCGGACACTTATTATTATTTATTCAAATCATTTGCTATGTCGCTCTTCCAGGGAGATGCTAAATGCATTTCGTTGTCTCTGTACTGTACACTGACAATGACAATTAAAATTGAATCTGAATCTGAATCTGAATAATAATAATAATAATAAATTTTATTTATGGGCGCCTTTCAAGAGTCTCAAGGACACCTTACAAAAATTTAGCAGGTAGAGGAAAAACATGTAAGGGGAATGAAATAAATAGTAGAGACATGACTAGTACACAAATTAAAGACAGAATTCAATACAAAACACAGAATGAGGCAATTAATGCACAGATGAAAAGGGAGGGGGATAGTGTTAGCGTAATGGACCCGTCCCACTTGGGTGACTACAGGCGACTTCCACGGCGACAATTTTTGCTGTCGTAGTTTGTCGAAGGTGAATTCCATTAAAATTAATCCCTGACAGTCGCCTAAAGAGTCGCCTAAGTGGGACAGGCCAAGAAGGGAGATCGCTGGTCGGCATGGGTGCGTTGGGCCTATTTCCACATGTTATCTGTGAAACTATAGCTACAATGAAGTCTGTAGTTTGGACTCGTTTGGACACAAACATCCAATTCAGCATCTTGACCATGTATTACAGCATGCATCGTATATGGTTGTGGACTCGCCATGTGCTGCATCCACTTCTCCAGCCACTGTAACCTGACTCAATTAACTGGCAGAGACGGGACAGCGCAAAGAGCCTGATAATCATATTTACAGAATCAATATAGAGTGGTGCATTGTCACGTCGAGTGACTGTGACAACTCAGGCACTTTGCAGTAATCTCACATCTTTGCATTGACAATGCTTCGAAAGTCCTTTGTTGTATCGGTGTTACCTTAACAGGTTTGCACAATAGAACACAGACAATAGCAGAAGACAGATGCAAAATGCTGGAGTAACTCAGAGGGGACAGGCGGCATCTCTGGGTGGGTGACGTTTTCGGGTCGAGACCCTTCTTCAGATTCAGAGTTTCTCCAGAGATGCTGCCTGACCCGCTGAGTTAAGGGCGTGCCCCATTTGGGTGTCATTTGCGATTTTCTGCTCCCATCACTTATGAGATAGAAACATAGAAAACAGGTGCAGGGGTAGGCCATTCGGCCCTTCGAGCCTGCACCATTCGCCATTCAATTTGATCATGGCTGATCATCTAACTCAGTATCCTGTACCTGCCTTCTCTCCATACCCCCTGATCCCTTTAGCCACAAGGGCCACATCTAACTCCCTCTTAAATATAGCTAATGAACTGTGTGGCCTCAACTACCTTCTGTGGCAGAGAGTTCCAGAGATTCACCACTCTCTGTGTGAAAAAGGTTTTCCTCATCTCGGTCCTAAATGATTTCCCCCTTATCCTTAAACTGTGACCCCTTGTTCTGGACTTCCCCAACATCGGGAACAATCTTCCTGCATCCAGCCTGTCCAACCCCTTAAGAATTTTGTAAGTTTCTATAAGAACCCCCCTCAATCTTCTAAATTCTAGCGAGTACAAGCCGAGTATGACCTTATGAACATGCAGTTTGGCTCTAGGGTATTGTAGAAATGAGCGTTCTACAGTTTGCTGTTAACATGGGGGTCGAGCATTACAGAGGTGTAAGGGAGAGGACATTTTACGTACGTTTTCCTTCTTCAATGGGAACATTGACTAATTGAGATACACAGAGATTGTGTGGTGCCTAGTGGGTTAGCTGTCATTGTGGCTAGCTAGACGATTACAATGTCTTGTTCAAATTCTCAATCGTGATGTTACTGCCAGTTTTCGGAATCACATTAAAAGGCTTATCAAATATTATACTTAAGAATTGGAAATGGGAATGAGAAATACTGACCAGTATTCTTCAATGGCAAACATTTAAAAGTCAGCAAGTCAAGAATAAACGTTATAAGACTTAGTTAGTTCTCATTTGTAGTATTACCATATAACCATATAACAATACAGCACGGAAACAGTCCATCTCGGCCCTTCTAGTCCGTGCCGAACACGTATTCTCCCCTAGTCCCATCCACCTGTACTCAGACCATAACCCTCCATTCCTTTCCCGTCCATATAACTATCCAATTTATTTATTTTTAAATTATTACATACAGTTCTGGTTGCCCTTTTACAAGAATGGCGTGGAGGCTTTGGAGAGAAGGCAGTAGAAGTTCACCAGCACGCTGCCTGGATTAGAGGATAGTAACTATACGGATAAATTGTTCAGACAATAGACAATAGGTGCAGGAGTAGGCCATTTGGCCCTTCGAGCCAGCACCGCCATTCAATATGATCATGGCTGATCATCCACAATCAGTAGCCCGTTCCTGCCTTCTCCCCATATCCCCTGAATCCGCTATCTTTAAGAGCCCTATCTAGCTCTCTCTTAAAAGCATCCAGAGAACCTGCCTCCACCGCCTTCTGAGGAAGAGAATTCCACAGACTCACCACTCTCTGTGAGAAAAAGTGTTTCTTCGTCTCCGTTCTAAATGGCTTACTCCTTATTCTTAAACTGTGTGGCCCCTGGTTCTGGACTCCCCCAACATCGGGAACATGTTTCCTGCCTCTGGCGTGTCCAAATCCTTAACAATCTTATATGTTTCAATAAGATATCCTCTCATCCTTCTAAACTCCAGAGTATACAAGCCCAGCTGCTCCATTCTCTCAGCATATGACAGTCCCGCCATCCCGGGAATTAACCTTATGAACCTACGCTGCACTCCCTCAATAGCAAGAATGTCTTTCCCAAAATTAGGGGACCAAAACTGCACACAATACTGCAGGTGTGGTCTCACTAGGGCTCTGTACAACTGCAGAAGGACCTCTTTGCTCCTATGCTTGAGTCCTTGTGTTATAAATCAAGAGTTATAAATCAGGATGCATTAAGGGGTTTTACTGTTCCCATACAAGGTTAAAGGATAATTGTAATAGTTGCTTCCCTGTAATGGGCTCGCTGAACTGTACGAGAGGATGGATGCTAAACGCACTGCATGGGGCCCTTGGTTAATGAGAGGCATAACGCACTTTTTTGTTCTCACTTATCTGACTTCCCGCAGAGACAATCTTACTCTTAAGACCCTGTCCCACTTACGCGATCTTTTTCGGCGACTTGCCGGCACCCGTCGTAGTCACGGCAAGTTTCGGCGAAAATGTTCAACTTGTTGAAAATCCAGCGGCGACCAGGACAAGGTACGAGTCTTTAGGCGAACAGTCGCGGGGTGAAGCCTGTACGTTCGAGAGTAGCCGCCCAAAGAGTCGTACCTTTTTCTGGACGCCGCTGGATTTTCAACACGTTGAACATTTGCGCCGAAAAAAATCACGTAAGTGGGACAGGCCCTTTAGAGTTCTGTGATTGAACATCGTCATGCAGCATCACCTGCAAGAACAATGCAGACTTTTGAGTGCAAAGGTTTAGTTTAGTTTAGAGATACAGCGTGGAAACAGACCCATCAGCCCACTGAGTCCGCGCCGACCAGCGACCCCCGCACACAAACAGTACGGACAATTTCCAATTTTTACCAAGGCCAATTAACCTATAAACCTGTACATTTTTAAACTGTGAGAGGAAACCAGAGCACCCGCGTCAGGCAGCATCTGTGGAGAACATGGATAGGTGACGTTTCACAGAGTGCTGGAGTAACTCAGCGGGTCAGGCAGCATCTGTGGGGAACATGGATAGGTGACGTTTCAGAGAGCGCTGGAGTAACTCAGTGGGTCAGGAAGCATCTGTGGAGAACATGGATAGGTGATGTTTCACAGAGTGCTGTAGTAACTCAGCGGGTCAGGCAGGATCTGTGGAGAACATGGATAGGTGACGTTTCACAGAGTGCTGGAGTAACTCAGCGCATCTATGGGGAACATGGATAGGTGACGTTTCACAGAGTGCTGGAGTAACTCAGCGGGTGCAGCAGCATCTATGGAGCTAAGGAAATAGGTAACGTTTCGGGTCGAAACCCTTCCGGGTTTCGGCCCGAAACGTTGCCTATTTCCAGAAGGATTTCGGCCCGAAACGTTGCCTATTTCCTTCGCTCCATAGATGCTGCTGCACCATAACTCAGCGGGTCAGGCAGCATCACTGGAGAACATGGATAGGTGACGTCGCAGGTTGGGACAATTCTTCAGCCTAATGAAGGGTCCCCGACTGGAATCGTCACCTTTCTCCATTTCATTTGGAGATGCCCCGCTTGTCCTTCTTCAACCTGACCAACAAACCAGATCGGGGCATCACTGATCGGAAACGGACCCAGCACGGGATGGGTTGTGTCTTCAAACCGAGAGACCCGACCCGAAACATCCTTTTGTGTATTCCCTCCACGGATGCTGCCTGTCCCGTTCAGTTCCTCCAGCACATTGCGTTTATTTTGCTCGTGATTCCAGCATCTGCAGTAAGTCTCTTGTGTCTCATTAATTAGAATCAACCGGTCTACCAAGGGAAATTTTCTAGCGGGTCCTATTAGGACTTTTCCCGATTTGTTTGTTGCTGGGATGTATTTTATTCCTGTGTCCTGATGGAATTCATCCCTAGGTCTCACGACAATGGGTGGTGGTACTGTTGATGCATCGCTTTAAGTTCTTCAAAATTCCCTTGGTTCAGGACATGGAAAATAGCAAATGCATTTCTTTCTTCGACAAGCGAAGTAGGGAACTCCAAGCCAGTTGGCCTAACATCTGTCGGAGGGAAATATATAAGAAGCGTTTAGTAAATGTGTAGGAGCAGAGAGCTCCTGGCTAAACAGGGAAAGTCAATGTGGATGTGTGCAAGTAAATCAGGTGCACGCTATTAATTGGATTTTTATTTTTGTAAATCATAGCAAGCTCCCTAAGTAAAAGGGGAAATCAGTGGGTGAGTACGATTTACAGAAGGCATTTGTTAAAGAGCCGCATCAGTGGTTATCGCAGGAAATAGAAGTCTGTCGTGTAGCTGGTGAGTTAATGGTGTGGAGAGAAGGTTGGCTGACGGAGAGGGGAACAGAATGTTGGCGTGCAGGCTCAGTTTAGTTTACTTTCCTCTAGTTCAGAGATACAGCGCGGAAACAGGCCCTTCGGCCCGCCGGGTCCGTGCCGACCAGCGATCCCCGCACATTAACACCATCCTACACCCACTAGGGACAATTTTTTGTATTGCAATTTATACCAAGGCAATCACCCTGCAAGCCTGGACGCCCTTGGAGTGTCGGAGGAAAGGGACGATCTCGGAGGCAGGTCACGGGGAGAACGTACAAACTCCGTACAGACAGCGGCAGTAATCGGGATCGGAGCCCGGGTCTCCGGCGCTGCATTCGCTGTGAGGCAGCAACAGGCGGAGGACGATGGCTGACCTTAGTGGAGCTAACGTCACAACGGCTGGGAAGGCGGATGAAGGCTGCGGCAGAAAAGGGTCTCCGGTCGTCTTGGACTCCACGCCACTGGATCCTGACCCAGATCTGTCAAGGACCGTGGGGTGGCTGTCTGTGCACCAGTCTCCCCACGTTAAACAAAGTCACGCACAGGCGTCCTCCAACCCTGGAGACACCCATGGTCAGCCACATCAGACACACACTAGGGATGATTTACATTTATACCAAGACAATTAACCTACCGCTGCGCCACCGTGTCTTTTACCAGTTGTCAGGTCCCTTTAGCCACAAGGGCCACATCTAACTCCCTCTTAAATATAGCCAATGAACTGGCCTCAACTATCTTCTGTGGCAGAGAATTCCACAGATTTACCACTCTCTGTGTGAAAAATGTTTTCCTCATCTCGGTCCTAAAGGATTTCCCCTTTATCCTTAAACTGTGACCCCTTGTCCTGGACTTCCCCAACATCGGGAATAATCTTCCTGCATCTAGCCTGTCCAACCCGTTAAGAATTTTGTACGTTTCTATAAGATCCCCCCTCAATCTTCTAAATTCTAGCGAGTACTAGCCGAGTCTATCCAGTCTTTCTTCATATGAAAGTCCTGCCATCCCAGGAATCAGTCTGGTGAACCTTCTCTGTACTCCCTCTATGGCAAGAATGTCTTTCCTCAGATTAGGAGACCAAAACTGTATGCAATACTCCAGGTGTGGTCTCACCAAGACCCTGTACAACTGCAGTAGAACCTCCCTGCTCCTATACTCAAATCCTTTTGTTATCAATGCCAACATACCATTTGCTTTCTTCACTGCCTGCTGCATGCCTACTTTCAATGACTGGTGTACCATGACACCCAGGTCTCGTTGCATCTCCCCTTTTCCTAATCGGCCACCATTTAGATAATAGTCTACTTTCCTATTTTTGCCACCAAAGTGGATAACCTCACATTTATCCACATTATATGCTGATTATCCACATATGATAGATCCATGCTAAGCAAATCCTAAATCCTTCCTCTCTGCGACACTTGCCCAAGACCCTGACATTCATCGTGAAGGGCCTGCTCTTGTTTCACAGCAGGCAACTCCTCGCTCTTATCTGAATCAAACTCCACGACAGAGAAGAAAGGAAGAGAGGATCATTTGGGCCCCACAAGCGCATGCCAATCTTAAATTACATTTATCATTCATCCAATCTTCTTTCACCAAGTCCTGCAGTCCTTTGTATGAAGCAGATATGACCCTAGGCCAAATTTTGAAAAGGAATTTTAATTTGTGAAAGCAGTGAAGCAATAGTTTATTAATCCACGTTAATGCAATTTCTTCACATTATGTTTAATTTATGGGTAGTTAAGGTGATTTTCAGTAGATCAGGTGATTGAGGTTAGGGCAGGAAGGGAACTGCAGATGCTGGTTTACACCGAAGATAGATACAAAAAGCTGGAGTAACTCAGTGGGACAGGCAGCATCTTGGGAGAGAAGGCATTGGCTGACATTTCGGGTCGAGACCCTAAGGTCGTGAGTGATAGGAGTAGAATTAGGCCATTCGGCCCTTCAACTCGACTCTATATTTAAGAGGGAGTTAGATGTGGCCCTTGTGGCTAAAGGGTTCAGGGGGTGTGGAGAGAAGGCAGGTACGGGATTCTGAGTTGGATGATCAGCCATGATCATATTGAATGGCGGTGCAGGCTCGAAGGGACGAATGGCCTACTCCTGCACCTATTTTCTATGTTTCTATGTTTCTATTACTCCACCATTCAATCATGGCTGATCTATCTCTCCCTCCTAACCCCATTTCCTGCCTTCTCCCCATAACCTCTGACACCCATATTATTCAAAAATCTATCTGTCTATCTCTGCCTTAAAAATATCCACTGACTTGGCCTCCACAGCCTTCCGTGGCGAAGAATTCCACAGATTCACCACCCTCAGACTAAAGACCATTCTTGAGACTGTGAGTCTATTTTGTTGTTGCCTGAAGTTAAATGAATCAAGTTGAGTTTTAATAAATAGCTTGTCAAAAATATATGTACATTTTGGCAAGCTATGCCAGGTGCGGCAGAGGTGTGGCAGAGGTTCCCCTGCATCTCCTCCAACCTCATCTACTGCATCCGCTGCTCTAGGTGTCAGCTGCTCTACATCGGTGAGACCAAGCGCAGGCTTGGCGATCGTTTCGCCCAACACCTCCGCTCGGTTCGCGATAACCAACCTGATCTCCCGGTGGCTCAGCGCTTCAACTCCCCCTCCCATTCCCAATCTGACCTTTCTGTCCTGGGCCTCCTCCATGGCCAGAGTGAGTCCCACCGCAAATTGGAGGAGCAGCACCTCATATTCCGCTTGGGTAGTTTACACCCCAGCGGTATGAACATTGACTTCTCCAATTTCAGGTAGTCCCTACTTTCTCCTCCCCTTCTCAGCTCTCCCCTCTGCCCACTGTCTCCGCCTCTTCCTATCTTCTTCCCCCCCCACCCCCCCCACCCCACCCCCACTACAGTCTATGGAGCGAGGGAAATAGGTGACGTTTCGGGCCGAAACCCTTACGGGTTTCGGCCCGAAACGTCGCCTATTTCCTTCGCTCCATAGATGCTGCTGCACCCAGTGGCGTAGGGTGGGTTTTGAGCGCCCGGGGCAGTTTAAAGTTTTGCGCCTCCTCATTAGCGGAGGGGGGGGGGGGGGGGGGGGGGGGGGGGGGGGGGAGGGGGAGAAGGGAAGGGGAAGGAACACATTTTGGTCTCTTCCTTCGGGGGATTAGACTTCTTTTGTCGTATCCCCTGTCTCCGCCTGCACCGAGGCCTAATGGCGGAGCTGGGGCGCCGGAGCTGGGGCGGCAGCAGCGGCGGCCTGCCCTCGGAGCGGGGACAGCGGTGGCCTGGCCCGCGCTGTTTTTATACTCACAGCTCCAGGTAACTCCTCCTCGCTCCAACGGCTCCTCGGGCCTCTTAATTTTATTAAAAAAATTTATCCGACAATTTTTTTGCGCCCCTAAAAATTTAGCGCCCGGGGCAATCGCCCCACTGGCCCCCCCACGCTACGCCACGGGCTGCACCCGCTGAGTTTCTCCAGCATTTTCGTCTGCCTTCGATTTTCCAGCATCTGCAGTTCCTTCTTAAACAAAAACTTTTAAAAATATATATATCTTGGATTAAGTTGTTTGTTTTACCTCTGGAGTGAAAGTTGTCTAGAAATTGCAAATATAAGTAAGTAATTTGTCATGGTTTATATCACAGCCCATTATGTGCTCAACAATTAGATCAGGTGGACTTACATACAGCACTTAACAAATAACAAAGCTGATATGTAACTGATTGAGCTTCTAAACTCTAAATGAGATGTCCCTTTCAGCTTCCTGAATAATATAAATGTTATTAAGGTAATATTGTAATCTGCAAAGATGAATTGTATATGATGAGTCATTGAAAGTGGATCCATTGCCAATTTATCCCTGAATTATGTCGCCAATTGCCTTGAATAAATACATCAGGGCAACACAATGCAAGCCTGCAACTTCAGTTCCCTCCGGAAAGTGTTGAGTATAGCAGCAGGGAGGCTCTACTGCAGTTGTACAGGGTCTTGGTGAGACCACGCCTGGAGTATTGCGTACAGTTTTGGTCTCCTAATCTGAGGAAAGACATTCTTGCCCTAGAGGGAGTGCAGAGAAGGTTCACCAGACTGATTCCTGGGATGGCAGGACTTTCATATGAAGAAAGACTGGATAGACTCGGTTTGTACTCGCTGGAATTTAGAAGATTGAGAGGGGATCTTATAGAAACTTACAAAATTCTTAAGGGGTTGGACAGGCTAGATGCAGGAAGATTGTTCCTGATGTTGGGGAAGTCCAGAACAAGGGGGTCATAGTTTAAGGATAAGAGGGAAGTCTTTTAGGACCGAGATGAGGAAAATCATTTTTTACACAGAGAGTGGTGAATCTGTGGAATTCTCTGCCACAGAAGGCAGTTGAAGCCAGTCCATTGGCTATATTTAAGAGGGAGTTAGATGTGGCCCGTGTGGCTAAAGGGATCAGGGGGTATGGAGAGAAGGCAGGTACAGGATACTGAGTTGGATGATCAGCCATGATCATATCGAATGGCGGTGCAGGCTCGAAGGGCCGAATGGCCTCTACTCCTGCACCTATTTTCTATGTTTCTATTAATTCTACCGATGGAAATTCATGAAAGTTTTTTTTTGGTTTTATATTTTTATTAGAAACAAACATATATTATAAACATTTCATGTATATCAGTCGTCCATTATTAATATTATCAATTGTAGATTGGTTCAGCTTTTTTTCAAAGATAGGAAGGAAGAGAGAAAGAGGAAAAAAAATCCTCAAATGTCAAGATAAAAATAAGAATGGAATGATTTACTAATAATACATTTTTGGAGATTATAAAGTATAACTTTTCATCTAATCCTGAGTTCAAGCTTCGGTTTGGTTCCCGTGCTGGACCGATCTACCCCATCAAATAGTCAATGAATGGAGACCATATTCTAACAAAAAGTTCTTGTTTATCCATTAAGACAAGTCTGGTTCCTTCCAGGTGTAGGGTCTCCGATATTTCCATAATCCACATTTTAATTGTGGGGGTTATAGGGCCTTTCCAAAATGTTAGTATTAATTTTTTCCCAGTTATTATACTGTAATCAAGAAAGTCTCTTTGCTTCATGCAAGCTTACGCTGGTCATATTTCGCTACAACCTTTGGGAAGAAGGTACAGGAGTCTGAAAAACCGTGACCACAAACTTCAAGAACAGCTTCTTCCCAACAACCAACTTGGCCCTTGTGTCGGATGGTAAATTGGAAAGCCTCCATCCATAGTTAGTTCGTTATTCAGTTTAGTGTGTTGTCACGTGCACCGGAGTACAGTGAAAAGCTTGTGTTGCGTGCTAACCAGTCAGCGGAAAGACTTTGGGTGGCACGTTGGAGCAGCGGTAGAGTTCACAACAACCAACCTGATCTCCCGGTGGGCTCAGCACTTCAACTCCCACTCCCATTCCGAATCCGACCTTTCTGTCCTGGGCCTCCTCCGTGGCCAGAGTGAGTCCCACCGCAAATTGGAGGAGCAGCTCCTCATATTTCGCTTGGGCAGTCTGCACCCCAGCGGCATGAACGTTGACGTCTCCAATCACCGCGTTCGATCCTGACTACGGGTGCTTAGTCTTTGCGGAGTTTGTACGTTCTCCCCGTGACCTGCGAGGGTTTTTCCCCAGATGCTCCAGTATCCTCCCACACTCCAAAGATGTACAGATTTGTAGGTTCTCGCCAAACACCTCCGCTCGGTCCGCAATAACCTACCTGAACTCCCGGTGGCTCAGCACTTCAACTCCCCCTCCCATTCCCAATCCGACCTCTCTGTCCTGGGTCTCCTCCATTGCCAGAGTGAGCAACACCGGAAATTGGAGGAACAGCACCTCATATTCCGCCTGGGCAGCTTGCATCCTGATGGCATGAATGTTGAATTCTCCCAATTTTGCTAGCCCTTGCTGTCTCCTCCCCTTCCTTAACCCTCGAGCTGTCTCCTCCCATTCCCCCGCCCTCGGGCTCTTCCTCCTCCCCTTTTTCCTTCCTTCTCCCCTCCCACCCCCCATCAGTCTGAAGAAGGGTTTTCGGCCCGAAACGTCGCCTTTCTTCGCTCCATAGATGCTGCTGCACCCGCTGAGTTTCTCCAGCAATTTTGTGTACCTTCGATCTTCCAGCATCTGCAGTTCCTTCTTGAACAGGTTTGTAGGTTGATTGGCTTGGTTTAATTGGCTGGTGTGTGTGGAGTAGTGTTAATGTGTGGTCGGTGCAGACTCGATGGGTCAAAGGGCCTGTTTCAGTGCTGTATCACTAAGCTGAATTAAACGAAATGAAACAATACATGATTTCAATCGAGCCATTCACAGTGTACAAATTCGTGATGAAGGGAATACCATTCAGTGCAGGGTAACGCCCAGCAGAGTCTGGGGTTACACAGAAAAGCTGGAGAAACTCAGCGGGTGCAGCAGCATCTATGGAGCGAAGGAAATAGGCAACGTTTCGGGCCGAAACCCTTCTTCAGCCCAGCAGAGTCTGATTGAAGCTAGTCTGAGAGTCTCCAGTGAGTGAGGTAGTAGCTCAGGACCGCTCTCTAGTTGGTGATAAGACAGTTCAATTGCAGCAATTTTGCTCTGAATGTGGGAAGCTCAGATTCGAAGTGTGAGCTGGCATTGTGTGAGCTGGGGACTGTTGGTGTGGGGAACTCGCATGAAAGGAAGAAACAGGTCAGACGACAAATCATTGCCTTTGAAAAATTCAGAACGCAATTTCCTTTAAATGGATGAGACACAAAACTACTGTCAGTATAGAAGCTTAAACTGAGTATCTGTAAAGGTGTAACTGAGGTTGCACTCCAGTGCCAGAGAGAGAGAGAGAGAGAGAAACAGAACAATCCGCAGGGAATTCAAAGTCCCAGTGCATTTTGCAAATGAATGGAAGTTTAACACAAAACAAACATTGAGGTTTGAAATCTATTGAAGCACGCAAGAGAAACGAAGAAGGAAATGTGGGTTAGAGACGCCGGTGAGATCATCAATAAAGCTGAAAGATTCCTCATTTCTTCAACAAAAATAACATTTAGTGCAAGGTAAAGCCGACAAAGACCGATCAAGGATTGTCCAAGGGTGACCGAAGAGGTAGATAGTAACTGTCTCGTAACATTTAAGCTATGTTTTTTTATTAAATATCTGTAGGTTACTCCAAAGACAAGTTTGTAGGTTAAGGATAAGGGGGAAATCTTTTAGGACCGAGATGAGAAAAACATTTTTCAGGAAAGGTTGCGCGAGATGTGGGCCAAATGCAGGCAAATTCTTAATGGGTTGGACAGGCTAGTTGCAGGAAGATTGTTCCCGATGTTGGAGAAGTCCAGAACAAGGGGTCACAGTTTAAGGTTAAGGGGGAAGTCTTTTAGGACCAAAATGAGAAAAACACTTTTCACACAGAGAGTGGTGAATCTGTGGAATTCTCTGCTGCAGAAGGTAGTCGAGGCCACACAGTTCATTGGCTATATTTAAGAGGGAGTTAGATGTGGCCCTTGTGGCTAAAGGGATCAGGGGGTATGGAGAGAAGGCAGGGATGGGATACTGAGTTGGATGATCAGCCATGATCATATTGAATGGCGGTGCAGGCTCGAAGGGCCGAATGGCCTCTACTCCTGCACCTATTTTCTATGTTTCTATGTTTCGATGTTAATTGCCTTGGTATAAATGTAAATCATCCCTAGTGTGTGTCTGTCTTATCCCTCCCTTCGATCATGGCTGACCATGGGTGTCTCCAGGGTTGGAGGACGCCTGTGCGTGACTTTGTTTAACGTGGGGAGACTGGTGCACAGACAGCCACCCCACGTGGGGTCCTTGACAGATCTGGGTCAGGATCCAGTGGCGTGGAGTCCAAGACGACCGGAGACCCTTTTCTGCCGCAGCCTTCATCCGCCTTCCCAGCCGTTGTGACGTTAGCTCCACTAAGGTCAGCCATCGTCCTCCGCCTGTTCCACCGTTGAGGTCTTGGGTTGGATTGGGTCTTTGTCAGAGACCTCCCCCTCGACCTTACCGCCATGGGTGGCCCTACCAGGAGCATCGACAGCTCCAGACGGCATCGCTCTCAGGATCTCAGGTCCACACGAGCTTCTCCACCACGACAAGGTGACAATCCACGGAGCAGCTAGTGTGTGTAGGATAGTGTTAATATGCTGGGATTGCTGGTCGGTGGGGACTAGGTGGGGCAAATGGCCTGTGTCCGCTGTATAACTAAGAAACGTGCCGACTCTTTGTGTAAAGTCGAGGTGAAGTCCGCTGTTTGATTTTGCCCTGTTGTGTACAACAACACAAAGAATCTCGCTGTACCTCAGTACATGTGACCATAAAGTATCATCGAATCATTGGAAAATAGTTCCCGCAGACACACCTAGGGAGTTCAGCATGAAAATGCAGACATTGTGTCCTTTAGGTGACATTTCGGGTCGAGACCCATCTTCAGATGCCACCCATTCCTTCTCTCCAGAGATGCTGCCTGATTTACTCCAGTATCAGTATATCTTTATTGTCATTTCCTGAGTACTCGCATACCCAGAGGAAACAAAAAAACGTTGCTCAGCCAGTGTCCATTCAGTGTGCAGTGCAAATAACAACAAGTAAATAGAAATAAAAATACATATATCATGAACAAATTAGATTAAACACTCTACTCTCTACTAAACATCAACAGGCGTTCCGATCGGCAGCTGCTGCAGTGTGTCCAGGTTGGTGGTTGGTGCGCGATACTTTGGCAGGGGGCAAAGTCCGTTTATCAGTCTTATAGCCTGCGGGAAGAAGCTGAGGAGCATCCTGCTGGTTTTGCAGCTAATGCTCCTGTACCTCTTCCCAGCATCTGGAATGAATGAATAAGTTTATTCACATACAAGGAATTTGCCTTGGTGCTCCGCCCGCAAGTGACAACATGACATACCGTGACACAATTAGGAATGACACATAAAACATTAAACATTAATAACAAAATGTCTATCTTCGGTGTAAACCAGCATCTGCAGTTCCTCCCTATACATTGTGGCCTTTAATTAAAATGAAATCATAGCGAACCTTAACTTTTATTGAAGCCGTTTTAACGGAATACTCGGCGCGTTAAAGCAAAATATGGAATTCTGTTTTATTCCGCAGTATTTCCCACACAAAAATAAAATCCTAAGTCCTTATCAACAATTCCTTTAAAATTTCTGTTTTCCGTTCCCTGATCCTGCTCTGTGCAGTAATAAGTGTTGTTAAATTATTGAAAATCCACCCTTGTCGTGTTAGCACAAAGCACAGATGTTGTGGAGAGCTCAAAGGATTAATTACGCAGCATTATGAATTGCTTTCCACTTGTTCACGGTGACTGGCCCTACTTCAGAACCTGTAATAACTGCAGGTAACTCCGAACGATGTTCGTATTATGCAGATCCATGTCATTTCTAATATATAGTGGATGAAACTCCGAGCATCGTGCCACTTTTCACGATGCCAAAACGCACTAATTGGGTGACTCTTCTGCTCAAGCCGGGCCTTGGAAAGATTTACAATATTAAGGTGAAAGACTGCTTGCCTCGATTTGCTCTGTCACTGACCTCGTCTTTCCAAACCATTGAACAGGGAACCGTTTAAAGGATGTGGTTTGCTTTCACTGGGAATAAACCATCAGATGAGGTTGAAAATTTACTCTGGGGATGAAAAGAGGCATTTATTTGAAGTCCTCACCAAAGAAGCATTTGTTCGAGTATCACTGTTAAACGATCCTGTTTTTCTCGTGGTACAACATACCTGTACCGGTGAAATGTTTCAAATCTAGATTTTCCAGTGCAGTCCCACCACCGATTTTCCGGCACCTCCTTAATCCGGAGTTTGTACGATCTCCCCGTGACCTGCGTGGGTTTTCTCTGGGTGTTCATATCACGTTGAGCATTGGAGACCCTCGGACTATCTTTAATCAAAATTGACTGGACTTTATCTTGCACTAAACGTTATTCCCTTTATCATGTATCTGTACACAGTGAACGGCTCGATTTGTAATCACGTATTGTCTTTCCACTGGCTGGTTGGCACGCAACAAAAAGCTTTTCACTGTACCTCGGTACACGTGACAATTAACTCCATAAGTAATACTCCACAATTCCGGTTTTAACACGGAAACAGGCCCTTCGGCCCAACTTGCCAATACTGATCAAGCTGTCCCATCTACACTAGTCCCACCTGCCCGCATTAGGCCCCATACGCCCCATCAAGTCTACTACGCCATTCAATCATGGCTGATCTATCTCTCCCTCCTAATCCCATTCAGTCAGAAGAAGGATCTCAACCCGAAACATCACCCATTCCTTCTCCCCATAGATGCTGCCTCACCCGCTGAGTAGCTCCAGCATTTTGTGTCTACCACTCATTCTCCTGCCTTCTCCCCATAACCACTGACACTGTCCCCTTGTTGATTAAAACAAAATCAACCAGGAAAGGAATATCTTGGTTCTATGTTAATCTTCCGTCTTAAATAACGTGAGATCTTCATTTTCATATTTGGAGAAATCTTTCTTCCCATTGTCCACCGAGTTCTACCTAGAGGTTTGGATGTCTCGGGAACCAGGGGCCACAGTTCCAGAACCAGGGGCCACAGTTTAAGAATAAGGGGTAAGCCATTTAGAACGGAGACGAGGAAACACTTTTACTCACAGAGAGTGGTGAGTCTGTGGAATTCTCTGCCTCAGAGGGTGGTGGAGGCGGGTTCTCTGGATACTTTCAAGAGAGAGCTAGATAGGGCTCTTAAAGATAGCGGAGTCGGGGGATATGGGGAGAAGGCAGGAACGGGGTACTGATTGTGGATGATCAGCCATGAGTGCATTGAATGGCGGTGCTGGCTCGAAGGGCCGAATGGCCTCCTCCTGCACCTATTGCCTATTGACTTGAGTGACACTTTCAGGAGATAGATCACTGAACATCTGATTCTTTGGGCTGCCTCAAAATAGAGGAGGTCATCTTCAATATACTACTGGAGCAAAGAATTGTGAATGAAAGTCTCTCATCAGAGTATTCAGTAAATAAGTTGGGAGGTTACATTGGTGAGGCCACATTGAGAGTATTGTGTTCATTGTTGGCCACCATGTTATGGCAAAGATGTTGTCAAGCTGGAAATGGTACAGATGAGTCTCTGCCTCAAAAATGCCGGCAGTATCATCAAAGACCCACACCATCCTGGCCACACACTCATCTCCCCGCTACCTTCAGGTAGAAGGTACAGGAGCCTGAAGACTGCAACAACCAGGTTCAGGAATATCTACTTCCCCACAGCCATCAGGCTATTAAACCTGGCTCGGACAAAACTCTGATTACTGATAACCCATTATCTGTTATTTGCACTTTATCATTTTATTTATTCATGTGTGTATATATATTATATCATGGTATATCGACACACTGATCTGTTTTGTAGTAAATGCCTACTATGTTCTGTTGTGCTGAAGCAAAGCAAGAATTTCATTGTCCTATCCCATTTGGGATAGACAGAGTTGATGTGGACAAGCTTTTCCCTTTGAGAATAGGGAAGATTCAAACAAGAGGACATGACTTCAGAATTAAGGGACAGAAGTTTAGGGGTAACATGAGGGGGAACTTCTTTACTCAGAGAGTGGTAGCGGTGTGGAATGAGCTTCCAGTGGAAGTGGTGGAGGCAGGTTCGTTGGTATCATTTAAAAATAAATTGGATAGGCATATGGATGAGAAGGGAATGGAGGGTTATGGTATGAGTGTAGGCAGGTGGGACTAAGGGGAAAAAAAGTTGTTCGGCACGGACTTGTAGGGCCGAGATGGCCTGTTTCCGTGCTGTAATTGTTATATGGTTATACCAGGGACACATGACAGTAAACTCACGTGAACTTGAACTTGAACTTGAGAAGATTTACGAGGATGTTGCCAGGACTCGTGTGCCTGAGCTATAGGGAGAGGTTGAGTAGGCTGGGTCTCTATTCCTTGGAGCGCGGGAGGATGAGGGGTGATCTTATAGAGGTGTGTATGAAATCATGAGAGGAATAGATCGGGTGGATGCACAATCTTTTGCCCAGAGCAGGGGAATCGAGGACCGGAGGACAGGCTTTATTCCTTGGGGCGCATGATGATGGGGGGTGATCTTGAAGAGGTGTATGATATCATGAGAGGGATCGATCGGTGGGCTGAAGGGCCTGGAGTGAATCAGCGGGTCAGGCAGCATCTGTAGCATCTGTAGTTCCTAGGACTACATTTGTCTGATGACCTGACGTCCACGGCCAACACCACAGCACTGGTCAAGAGAGCCCAGCAGCGACTGCACCCTCTCCGAAGACTACGTAAAGCAGGTCTCCCCACTACACACCTACGGACTTTTTATAGGGGGACAATCGAGAGCACACTGACCTACGGCATCACTTCCTGGTTCGGGAGCTGCAAGGCGTACGAACGGCACCAACTAGACAGGATTGTGAAGACCGCCAGCAGGATTATTGGTGCTCCACTCCCTTTCCTGCTGGACATATACAGGAAGAGATGTATCAGCAGAGCCATCTCCATCATCAAAGACCCCTACCACCCATCGCATGACATTTTCTCCATCCTGCCATCTGGGAAGAGGTACAGGAGCATTAGCTGCAAAACCAGCAGGATGCTCCTCAGCTTCTTCCCACAGGCTATAAGACTGATAAACGGACTTTGCCCCCTGCCAAAGTATCGCGCACCAACCACCAACCTGGACACACTGCAGCAGAGCCACTGTCGTGCCGCTGCCGATCGGAACGCCTGTTGAATGTTTAGTAGAGTGTTAAATTTGTTCATGATATATGTATTTTTATTTCTATTTATTTTTAATGCACACTGAATGGACACTGGTTGAGCAACGTTTTTTTGTTTCCTCTGGGTATGTGAATACTCAGGAAATGACAATAAAGATATACAATACAATACAATCTCTGGAGAAAAGGAGAAGGGTCCTATTCCTTCCCTCCAGAGATGCTGCCTGACCCGCTGAGTTACCCCAGTACTTTGTGCCTGTCTTCACTCCGCTCCAAGCTCTGCACTGAGAAGTGATTACTGGCAAGGAGAGACAATGTTTCAAGGACGCGTTCAAAGCCTCGAGGAAGAGTCGACATTCCCGCAGATTCCTGGAACATCTGGCCCGTGTCGGTCCGCGTTGGAGGGAGAGCATATGGGATGGGGCATTGCAGTCTCGAGGCCAGGCATCTGGGCACACTGAAGCCGTCTATCAGCGGCAGAAGGAGCCTAATGATTAAACAATGAGCCACCTCAGTACTCCGCTGTGGTTGTGTCGTGAATATAGCACAACTCAGGAGCTGGAATAGAGCACGATGTACAACGTTCTGGTCCAGAAACAAGAACTCGTTACCAAAGCACGAAACACTAACAATGCCTCATCTGCTCACATTCTCACCAACTTACTGAGCTGGTTTAAGAAGAGACTGCAGATGCTGGGTAGACAAAATCGAAGGGTAGACAAAAATGCTGGAGAAACTCAGCGGGTGAGGCTGCATCTATGGAGCGAAGGAATAGGTGACGTTTCGGGACGAAACGTCACCTATTCCTTCGCTCCATAGATGCTGCCTCACCCGCTGAGTTTCTCCAGCATTTTTGTCCAACTCTCTGAGCTTCGTGACTTTGAGAGGATATCTCGTTGAAACGTATAAGATTATTAAGGGTCTGGACACGCTAGAGGCAGGAAACATGTTCCCGATGTTGGGGGAGTCCAGAACCAGGGGCCACACAGTTTTAGAATAAGGGGTAAGCCATTTAGAACGGAGACGAGGAAACACTTTTTCACCCAGAGAGTTACATAGAAACATAGAAACATAGAAATTAGGTGCAGGAGTAGGCCATTCGGCCCTTCGAGCCTGCACCGCCATTCAATATGATCATGGCTGATCATATTGAGTTGTGAGTTTGTGGAATGTTCCCGATGTTGGGGGAGTCCAGAACCATGGGCCACAGTTTTAGAATAAGGGGTAAGCCATTTAGAACAGAGATGAGGAAACACTTTTTCACCCAGAGAGTTGTGAGTCTGTAGAATTCTCTGCCTCAGTGGGCGGTGGAGGCCGATTCTCTGGATGCTTTCAAAAGTGAGTTAGATAGGGCTCTTAAAGATCGCGGAGTCAGGGGATGTGGGGAGAAGGCAGGAACGGGGTACTGATTGTGGATGATCAGCCATTGAATGGCGATGCTGGCTAGAAGGCGCTGAATGGCCTACACCTGCACCTATTGTCTATTGTCACACAAATTCCCAGTCCCAACTTGTATGGATATTTCCAGCTTCCTTTGTGTAGTGTTATATTGAGTTTAGTTTAGTTTAGTTTAGTTTAGCTTAGTCTAGTTTAGTGGAGAGGATGTTTCCATTAGTGGGATGTCCTAGGACCAGAGGCCATAACCTCAGAATTACAGAACGTGCCTTCGAGAAGGAGATGAGGAGGAATTTCTTCAGTCAGTTGGGTGGTGAATCTGTGGAATTCATTGCCACAGACCTCTGTGGAGGCCAAGTCAGTGGATATTTTTAAGGCGGAGATTGACAGATTCTTGATCAGTCCGGGTGTCATGGGCTATGGGGAGAAGGCAGGAGAATGGGGTCGAGAGGGAAAGATGATTGAATGGTAGAGTAGACCTGATGGGCCGAATGGCTTAATTCTGCTCTTAAAACTTATAAGCTTATGAACTTACGTTACATGCCATGTGGTTTTTTTCCTTTAATGCCAGTGTGAAATCAACTATTCTCATCCAGCTGAGCACAATTGGCCTCGCAGAGTCATAGTGATACAACATGGAAACAGGCCCTTTGGCCCATCTTGTCCATGCCGACTGGATTGGCAGATCGCACTGGCCGTTTTCAACTGCATTTAGCTCATATTCCTCTAAGCTGTTGCTATCCATGTACCTGTCCAAATGCCTATTGCAGATAGACTAAATTGTACCTGCTTCTGGCAACTCATTCATGATATGGACTGCACTCTGAATGACAAAGTTGCCCCCGAGATCCTTCCTAAATCTTTCTCCTCTTTCTTTAAGCCCTGTAGTTTTAGAATCCTCTAAAGACTGGGAGCGCCCACTTTATCCATGCCCCTCAATAACGTCACCCTCAGCAACCAGGGGGAAAAAAATAGTCCCCAGCCTTTTGCAGTGGAAAAGTTGCTGCCTTTACCCCAGGTTCGATCCTGACCACGGGTGCTGTCTGTACGGAGTTTGCACGCACGTTCTCCCCGTGACCTGCGTGGGTTTTCTCCGGGTGCTCCGGTTTCCTCCCGCACTCCAAAGACGTGCAGGTATGCAGGTGAGTTGGCTTGGGGTAAAAATTGTAAATTGTCCCTAGTGTGTGTGTGTGGGATAGTGTTAAGGGCCTGTTCCACTTTGACGACCTAATTCACCACCTCTGCCGTGTTTGCCCTTGACTCATACTCGTCACAAGGTCGTAGGTAGGTCGTAGCAGGTTGTGATGCTAGTCGTAGGTACTCGTGGCATTGAGTAGGTCGGGGCGTTTTTTCTAGCCTGATGAAAAATCTCCACGAGTAAAAATGGTCGTGAATTAGGTCGTGAAAGTGGGATGGGCCCTTTAATGTACAGGGATCAGTGGTCGGTGCGAACTTAGTGGGCCGAATGGCCTTTTCCCCGCTGTATCTCTAAACTAAAAACAAAACCTTCTCCCTCTATCTCAAGCCCAAACTCCCAGCTAATGTCCTCCTTTGTCTTTTCGCTCAGAATGTATCCATTTTCATCCTTAGTATTCCTTTTCACTGATGCTCCCGATGTAAATGCGAGCTTTATCGGCCATTGGTCGAACTAGTCGGGGCTGTCTTATGAAGAAAGACTGGATAGACTTGGTTTATACTCTCTAGAATTTAGAAGATTGAGAGGGGATCTTATAGAAACTTACAAAATTCTTAAGGGGTTGGACAGGCTAGATGCAGGAAGATTGCTCCCGATGTTGGGGAAGTCCAGGACAAGGGGTCACAACTTAAGGATAAAGGGGAAATCCTTTAAAACCGAGATGAGAAGAACTTTTTTCACACAGAGAGTGGTGAATCTCTGGAACTCTCTGCCGCAGAGGGTAGTTGAGGCCACAGTTCATTGGCTATATTTAAGAGGGAGTTAGATGTGGCCCTTGTGGCTAAGGGGATCAGGGGGTATGGAGAGAAGGCAGGTACGGGATACTGAGTTGGATGATCAGCCATGATCATATTGAATGGCGGTGCAGGCTCGAAGGGCCGAATGGCCTCTACTCCTGCACCTAATTTCTATGTTTCTATGTTTCTAACTAGGTTGTAACTGCAAGTCTGCATCTTATTTCCGAAGTGCTATACACACTGCATACTTAACATGGATGTGAGGGGTTTTTTTTGCGCGCTGTTGCAAATCTTTTAATCCAAAAACCTGTCATGAATGGTCTAATCTCTCACTCCCCCCAAAGTCTCGCTTGCGCTCTCGGCAGATGGCGCTACACCTTGCGCTGCCAGTTAATAATCTATCTCGATTCTTGAAATATTCATATTTACGAACCAAATAATTTTAATGAGCTCAAAACTAGAGGCTAAAGTCGTTTCAACGCCCAGCTGTGAGTCTGCGGTGGCTCTTGGAATGACAATAACTTTGGGCTATGTAGACAACTTCAAATATTCCCTTTTTTAACTCGGTCTATATTACAATTAAACACTTTCACAGCAATTTGGTACAATCTACACAGAACGTGGAACAGAACAGGCCATTCGGCCCACAAAGTCCATGCCGAACATGATGCCAAGACGAACTAGGCTCCACTACAAAATTCTTAAGTGGTTGGACAGGCAGGACTTTCATATGAAGAAAGACTGGATAGACTCGGCTTGTAATTCGCTAGAATTTAGAAGATTGAGGGGGGATCTTATAGAAACTTACAACATTCTTAAGGGGTTGGACAGGCAGGACTTTCATATGAAGAAAGACTGGATAGACTCGGCTTGTACTCGCTAGAATTTAGAAGATTGAGGGGGGATCTTATAGAAACTTACAACATTCTTAAGGGGTTGGACAGGCTAGATACAGGAAGATTGTTCCTGATGTTGGGGAAGTCCAGAACAAGGGGTCACACAGTTTAAGGATAAGAGGGAAGACTTTTAGGACCGAGATGAGAAAAACATTTTTCACACAGAGAGTGGTGAATCTGTGGAATTCTCTGCCACAGAAGGTAGTTGAAGCCACACAGTTCATTGGCTATATTTAAGAGGGAGTTAGATGTGGCCCTTGTGGCTAAAGGGATCAGGGGGTATGGAGCGAAGGCAGGGATGGGATACTGAGTTGGATGATCAGCCATGATCACATTGAATGGCGATGCAGGCTCGAAGGGCCGAATGGCCTCTACTCCTGCACTTATTGTCTATGTTTCTATGTTTGCCTTAACAGCCTGCCCCATGTGGCTGATTTTTTTCAGCGACTGCCGGCATCATTGGCCGATGTATCAGGTCGCCGAAAAAGTTGCGGCGTGGTGATGTATTGACACACGGTGTCACATTTTGTTTTGTTGCCGCTGGATTTTGAAATGGTCAAAATCTTTAGCCGACCCTGATCCGTCAGTCAATGACGCCGGGCAGTCGCCGAAAAAATCGCCAAGTGTGACAAATCGTTTAACGTGATCCATATCCATCTATTTCTCCACATACCCATCTACCCATCTAAAAGCCTCTTGAATGGTACTGTTCAAGATTCAAGATTCAACATTCAAGATTCAATTTAATTGTCATTTGGACCCCTTGAGGTCCAAACGAAATGCTGTTTCTGCAGCCATACATTACAAACAAATAGACCCAAGACACAAAATAATTTACATAAACATCCATCACATCGCTGTGATGGAAGGCCAAAAAAACTTATCTCCCCACTGCCCTCTCCCCCCCCCCCGATGTCAGAGTCAAAGTCAAAGCCCCCGGCTGGCGATGGCGATTGTCCCGCGGCCATTAAAGCCACGCCAGGTGGTGCGAGGTCGCACACCGGGTCTTGGTGTTGGAGCCCCCGGCATGCGCTCGCAGAGTCCCGCAGCCATTCCAAGCCGTGCGGGGGCGGTGATGTCAGGCCCCGCTTCAGGAGCTCTTCGACCCCGCAACTCGGGCGGGAGAAGTCGCCGTTGCAGGAGCCCTGAAAGGCGGTCTCCCTCCAGGGACCCGCGGGCTCCCGGTGCCGCCGTCCGCCAGACCCGCAGTTGCAGCCTCCGAATCTCCGGAGGTCGGGCCGCAGCAGCAGCAGCGCTCCACCACCACTCCACCCGCTCCGGACTCGGCCAGCTCCGCGACGGTGAGGTGAGTCGTCGGCACCAGAGTCCCCGGTCTTCTCCTGTTGGAGGCCGCTCCTCGTTGCAGCCCCAACGACAACGGAGACCCGACAAAGAAAAGGTCGGGTCTCCCGTGCAGGGAGAGATTTAAAAGTTACCCCCCCCCCCCCCCCCCCCCACACACACCCCAACAAAAAAAATAACAAAAACTACATAGAAACATAGACAAAAAATAATAAAAACGCGGACGGGCTGCAGAGGCCGCTGCTGACGAGAGTCGCGCCGCCTACCGTATCTACCTCCATCGCCACTCCTGGCTGCACGTTCCAGGCACCCACCCCTCTGGATAAAAACTCGCCCTGTACATCTCCTTTAACTTTGTATCACCCCCCTATGAGGGAAAGATTGAATACAAGGAATTAAGATGGTTGAAGCAGGCCAAGGCTGCACAGAGCTTCCTACTGAGGTTGATGGAACCTTCATATCTTTCCTTCATTATCTCTTTTTATCTCTCCCACATCATCGTCTCGTTTCCCTCATCCCCAATCAGTCTGAAGAAGGTCTCGACCCGAAACGTCACCCATTCCTTCTCTCCAGAGATGCTGCCCGTCCCGGCTGAGTTACTCCAGCATTGTGTATCTACCTGAGGTCCATGAACTGCTGGTAGGCAAATGCTTATTGGGCTATAACCAGGGAACGGTGTCTTTAATATGTTTAAGAAGGAACTGCAGATGCTGGAAAATCGAAGGTAGACAAAAAGTGCTGGAGAAACTCAGCGAGTGAGGCAGCATCTATGGAGCGAAGGAAATAGGCAACGTTTCGGGCCAAAACCCGTCTAATAAATGGCCACAGCGTTTTAGGAAAGATGTGGAGGTTCTGGAGAGGGTACAGCTGAGATTGATGAGAATGCTGCCACTCTTAAATTAGAATCAATGAAAGGAAGATTCTAATGGTAGCCCTTGCTTTCTCTCTCCATCCCCTCCCCCTTCCCACTGCCTCCCACATTCTATCCAAGATTCAAGAGAGTTTATTGTCATGTGTGCCAGATAGGACAATTAAATTCTTGGGTGCAGCAGCATCTATGGAGCGAAGGAAATAGGCAACGTTTTGGGCCGAAACGTTGCCTATTTCCTTCGCTCCATAGATGCTGCTGCACCCGCTGAGTTTCTCCAGCTTTTTTTGTCTACCTTCGATTCTCCAGCATCTGCAGTTCCTTCTTAAACAATGAAATTCTTGCTTTGCTTCAGCACAACAGAATATAGTAGACATGAATACAGAACAGATCAGTGTGTCCATATATCATTGTATACATATATATACACATCAATAAATAAAACAGATAAAGTGTAAATAAACAGATAATGGGCTATTAATGTTCAGAGTTTTGTCCGAGCCGAGTTTAATAGCCTGATGGCTGGGGGAAGTAGCTATTCCTGAACCTGGTTGTTGCAGTCTTCAGGCTCCTGTACCTTCTACCTGAAGGTAGCGGGGAGATGAGTGTGTGGCCAGGATGGTGTGGGTCTTTGATGATACTGCCGGCCTTTTTGAGGCAGTGACTGCGATAAATCCCCTCGATGGAAGGAAGGTCAGAGCCGATGATGGACTGGGCAGTGTTTACTACTTTCTGCAGTCTTTTCCTCTCCAGGGCGCTCAAGTTGCCGAACCAAGCCACGATGCAACCGGTCAGCATGCTCCCTACTGTGCATTCTCCCGCCCCCTGCCCTGACATCAGTCTGAAGAAGGGTCTCGACCCGAAACATCGCCCATTCCTTCTCTCCAGAGATGTTGCCTGTCCCGCTGAGTTACTCCAGATCTTTGTGTCTATCTCTGGTTAATGATCACTGAATTCACTGTTTTTTTTTATTTTAGATGAGTTTTAAATGAGTTTAGGTTTGAGGAGGCAGCACACACGAGTGAAGGTTGATTTGTGACTCATCGTTTTCAGCATTGTGGCAGACAATACATATTTTCCATTGGCCTTAACCGACACAACTCAAGGCTGACGTTTCAAGATCACTGCTTTTCCCAAATCCTTTCCACAGTTGTTACATTTCACCTTGAAAGTGCAAAGTCATTATTCCTCTTGTGTTGCTCTTGGTTTGTATTCATCACTCCATTAGTGAAATGAACCATATCCCTTGGTTTGCAGGCCTTGTGCGTGAGTGTCTGTAGAATTCGTCTCGTCCTTGTTCATCCACGTATTATTCACCACATCCACACAAGTCTACTGCAGGAGTAGAAGAAGCTGTACGATGGTATACGATGTGGGCGGCACAATGGCGCAGCGGTAGAGTTGCTGCCTCACAGCGCCACTGACCCTGGTTCGATCCTGACTACCAGTGCTGTTTTGCACCTTCTCCCCTTCACCTGGGTGGGTTTTCTCCGGGTGCTCCGGTTTCCTCCCGCACTCCAAAGACGTTCACGTTTGTAGATTAATCAATACAGAGAAGGTTCGCCAGACTGATTCCTGGGATGTCAGGACTTTAATATGAAGAAAGACTGGATAGACTCGGCTTTTACTCGCTAGAATTTAGAAGATTGAGGGGGGATCTTATAGAAACTTACAAAATTCTTAAGGGGTTGGACAGGCTAGATGCAGGAAGATTGTTCCCGATGTTGGGGAAGTCCAGGTTAAGGGGTCACAGTTTAAGGATAAGGGGGAAATCCTTTAGGACCGAGATGAGAAAAACATTTTTCACGCAGGGAGTGGTGAATTCTCTGACACAGAGGGTAGTTGAGGCCACAGTTCATTGGCTATATTTAAGAGGGAGTTAGATGTGGCCCTTGTGGCTAAAGGGATCAGGGGGTATGGAGAGAAGGCAGGTACAGGATACTGAGTTGGATGATCAGCCATGATCATACTGAATGGCGGTGCAGGCTCGAAGGGCCGAATGGCCTCTACTCCTGCACATATTTTCTATGTTTCTATGTTTCTATGAACAAGCCCCCCCAGATCCTGTTGTACTTCTGTCTACACTCACATTGAAGCATAGAAACATAGACAATAGGTGCAGGAGTAGGCCATTAGGCCCTTCGAGCCTGCACTGCCATTCAATATGATCATGGCTGATCATCCAAACATCTATGTTTTTAAAAGACATTTGAACATATGGATCAGAAGGGTTTAGGGTAGGGGGATATGGGACAAACAGAGGCAAATGGGACTCACAGTCCACCAGCCTTGTGTGCATGGGCTGAACGGCCTGTACTTGTGCTGTGCTGTTCTATGTTCTTTGTTCATTCATGAAAAAAGTCAATAAATCGATGACCGAAATATGAGAGGAAAATAATAGCTTTGATGTCCTTGGGTGCAACCAGAGTCAGCTGTGTCATTCACGTTTTTGTATGAATCCTCCTTTGCACACACAACCTGGAATGTAATCGTATACCCACATTATTATTACAGTCCCCTGTCCAATCGTAGCACGGGAAAATGTGCACAACAAAACATATTATGAGTTATTTTGAGGAAGGACATTCCTGCTATTGAGGGAGTGCAGCGTAGGTTTACAAGGTTAATTCCCGGGATGGCGGGACTGTCATATGCTGAGAGAAAGGAGCGGCTGGGCTTGTACACTCTGGAGTTTAGAAGGATGAGAGGATATCTCATTGAAACATATAAGATTGTTAAGGGTTTGGACACGCTAGAGGCAGAAAACATGTCCCCGATGTTGGGGGAGTCCAGAACCAGGGGCCACACAGTTTAAGAATAAGGGGTAAGCCATTTAGAACGGAGATGAGGAAACACTTTTTCTCACAGAGAGTTGTGAGTCTGTGGAAATCTCTGCCTCAGAGGGCGGTAGAGGCTGGTTCTCTGGATGCTTTCAAGAGAGAGCTAGATAGGGCTCTTAAAAATAGCGCAGTCAGGGGATATGGGGAGAAGGCAGGAACGGGGTACTGACTGGGGATGATCAGCCATGATCACAGTGAATGGCGGTGCTGGCTTGAAGGGACAAATGGCCTACTCCTGCACCTATTGTCTATTGTCTATTGAGTTGTGGAGTGATAGACGGAAACAGGCCCTTCAGACCAACTCATTGGGGTACTGACTATGAATGATCTTCCATGATCACATTGAATAGGGGTGCTGTCTCGAAGGGCTGAATGGCCTACTCGAATGAATACGTTTATTGGCCAAGTATATTCACATACAAGGAATTTGCCTTGGTGCTCCGCCCGCAAGTGACAACATGACATACGGTGACAGTTAGGAATGACACATAAAACATTAAACATTAATAATAAAACATTATCGATTAAACATGTGAATTAATTAAAATACCAGAGCAAAAGGAGGCTACATATTTTTGGTTATTGAGTAGAGCTACTACTCGTGGATAAAAAATGTCTGGCTGTGACAGTCCGGAGTTGCCTTCCGGAGGGAAATGATTCAAAGAGTTTGTGGCCAGGGTCGGAGATGATCTTGCCCGCTCACTTCCTGGCCCTTGCAATGTACAGTTCGTCAATGGGGGGAAGGTTACAGCCAATAACCTTCTCTGCTGATAGACTCCTGCATATTGTCTAATGTCTATTGTCATCCCTGCCAACCACAATGCCTCATCTAAGCTAGTCCCATTTGCCCATATCTGCCCCAAATCCCTCTAAACGTATTGTATCCATGTATCTGCCCACGTGTCCCTGATCTCTCCTTCACACTCCCTTTCCAAGTTGTGTTTAGTTTAGATAGTTTTAGATTTCATTTTACGTTTTAGCTTAGTTTAGTTTAATATACAGATATGGCGTGGAAACAGGCCCTTCGGCCCACCAAGTCCATGCCGACCATCGATCGCCTGTACACTAGATCTGTTATCCCAGCTTTATCCACCGGGAATTATTTTTTTCCAGAAACTGATCAGCCTAGGAAACCGGATCACCCTAGAGAAAACCCGGGCGGTGGCGGGTCATAGCAAAAGGATTTGAGTATAGGAGCAGGGAGGTTCTACTGCAGTTGTACAGGGTCTTGGTGAGACCACACCTGGAGTATTGCGTACAGTTTTGGTCTCCAAATCTGAGGAAGGACATTATTGCCATAGAAGGAGTGCAGAGAAGGTTCACCAGACTGATTCCTGGGATGTCAGGACTGTCTTATGAAGAAAGACTGGATAGACTTGGTTTATACTCTCTAGAATTTAGGAGATTGAGAGGGGATCTTATAGAAACTTACAAAATTCTTAAGGGGTTGGACAGGCTAGATGCAGGAAGATTGCTCCCGATGTTGGGGAAGTCCAGGACAAGGGGTCACAGCTTAAAGATAAGGGGGAAATCCTTTAAAACCGGGATGAGAAGAACTTTTTTTACACAGAGAGTGGTGAATCTCTGGAACTCTCTGCCACAGAGGGTAGTTGAGGCCACATAGTTCATTGGCTATATTTAAGAGGGAGTTAGATGTGGCCCTTGTGGCTAAGGGGATCAGAGGGTATGGAGAGAAGACAGGTACGGGATACTGAGTTGGATGATCAGCCATGATCATATTGAATGGCGGTGCAGGCTCGAAGGGCTGAATGGCCTCTACTCCTGCACCTAATGTCTATGTTTCTATGTTTCTATGTTAGAGAAATCCCGGGCGGTGGCGGGTGAGAGCGTGCAAACTCCGCACAGACAGTACCCGCGATCAGGATCTAACCCGGGTCTCTGCAACTGCGATGCAGCAGCTCCACCCGCTGCGGTGCTGTGCCACACTGTGGGGGCCTGTGGTGCCAAGGGAGGATTAGACTGCCATTCGTTACTGTGGCACCGGCGGTGGTCTCAGCAGGCAGATGAACAAAGGGGGCTGGGAGGCGGGTGGCTTCCTGCCCATTGCCCAGAGTGAAAAATCAAGCATTTAGTGGGTAAATAGAAGAGGGGGCCAGAAAGGTGAGAAGAAACTGCAATTGAAACGCCTTCGTTCTAACACTTGAAAATAATATACGTTTGTGGTTACTCTGTTGATATAATGAGCTTTTTATATTTGGCTAATAATTGCGCCAGCTGAATGTTGGATTCTTTCCACACCGCGGGGAACTGATCTTTTATCTTTCTCTTCCTTTTTAATGTGTTCAAATTAAGCGATCGCATGCAGGTGTTTGTTCTTTGTTAGTAAGCAGCGCGGACCGGCTCGCAATAGGGCTTTGAATTGACTGATTCTTCCAACCTGACACAACAGTTTACCAAAGGCACCGGGAAAATGTGCTACATCTGTGCTTTGCAGTTGAAAAAACCACGTATTGTTAAATACTCCTTGTTTAAACTCAAAGTTGCGCCATCTGTCAGCTCTTGCTGGAAGCCATCGTAACCATGGGGAGGGTTGAGGCTCAGAAACCCTGTGTGTGTGTGTGTGTTTCTAATGCTGTTCCCAACTCAATGGTGATGGGGAGAAGGCAGGAGAATGGGCTGGAGAGGGATAGATCGATCAGCCATGATCGAATGGTAGACTAGACTTGATGGGCCGAATGGTCTAATTCTCCTCCCACGCCTCATGAGCTGTGGTGTGAGCTCCCAGAATATATCACAGGTACATAGTCCCTTGAAAGTGGCGTCACAGGTAGATGGGCTTTTGGCACATTGACTTTCATCACTTAGAGTATTGAGTCTAGACAATAGACAATAGGTGCAGGAGTAGGCCATTCGGCCCTTCGAGCCAGCACCGCCATTCAATGTGATCATGGCTGATCATCCCCAATCAGTACCCCGTTCCTGCCTTCTCCCCGTATATCCCGACTCCGCTATCTTTAAGAGCCCTATCCAGCTCTCTCTTGAAAGCATCCAGAGAACCGGCCTCCACCGCCCTCCGAGGCAGAGAATTCCACAGGCTCCCAACTCTGTGATAAAAAGTGTTTGCTCGTCTCCGTTCTCCGCTCTAGAAGTTGGGGGAGGTCATATTACAGATGTTTCAAACGTCAGTAAGGCCACGTTTAGAGTATTGTGCTCATTTCAGGTCACCAGGTTACGGAGAAGATTGCCGTCAAGTTAGAAAGGCTGCAGAGAAGATTTACGAGGATGTTGCCAGGACTAGAGGGTCTGAGCTATAGGGAGAGGTTGAGCAGGCTGGGTCTTTATTCCTTGGAGCGCAGGATGATGAGGGGTGATCTTATAGAGGTGTACAAAATCATGAGAGGAATAGATCAGGTAGACGCTCAGAGTCTGTTGCCCAGAGTAGGGGAATCGAGAACCAGAGGACATAGGTTTAAGGTGAAGGGGGAAAGATTTAAAAGGAATCTAAGGGATAACATTTTTACGCAAAGGGTGGTGGGTGTGTGGAACGAGCTGCCAGAGGAGGTAGTTGAGGCTGGGACTATCGCAATGTATAAGAAATATTTAGACAGATGCATGGATAGGATGGGTTTAGAGGGATATGGGCCAAATGCAGGCTGGGGGGACTAGTGTAGATGGGACATGTTGGTCGTTGTGGGCAAGTTGGGCCGAAGGGCCTGTTTCTGTGCTGTACCACTCTATGCATAACGAGAACACATTTTATGACATGAGGATTGTGAAGCAAGTTTACGATCTCCGTAAGTAAGTTATTTAGTGAGTTTAATTTTCAGGAGACTCTTAAAGTTAAGTCTCAAGAAATGACATTTCAATAGACAATAGACAAATGACAATAGGTGCAGGAGTAGGCCATTCGGCCCTTCGAGCCTGCACCATCATCCAGTGTGATCATCCACAATCAGTACCCCGTTCCTGCCTTCTCCCCATATCCCCTGACTCCGCTATTTTTAAGAGCCCTGTCTAACTCTCTCTTGAAACCATCCAGAGAACCGACCTCCACTGCCCTCTGAGGCAGAGAATTCCACAGACTCACAACTCTCTGTGTAAGTAAGTAAGTAAATAAGTAAGTAAGTAATTAAGTTTATTGGCCAAGTATTCACATACAAGGAATTTGCCTTGGTGCTCCGCCCACATGTAACAACATGACATACAGTGACAGTTACGAATGACTCAGAAAACACTAAACATTAATAATAATAAGACATTAATGATAAAACACCATTGATCAAACATGTGAACCAACAAAATACCAGATCAAAGGGAGGCTACAGATTTTTGGCTGTTGAGTAGAGCAACTACTCGTGGATAAAAACAGTTTTTATGTCTGGCTGTGGCAGCTTTGACAGTCCGGAGTCGCCTTCCAGAGGGAAGTGATTCAAAGAGTTTGTGGCCAGGGTGAGAGGGGTCAGAGATGATCTTGCCCGCTCGCTTCCTGGCCCTTGCAGTGTACAGTTCGTCAATGGAGGGAAGGTTGCAGCCAATAACCTTCTCAGCTGATCGGACGATTCGCTGCAGCCTCCAGGTGTCGTGCTTGGTGGCTGAGCCAAACCAGACCATGATGGAGAAGGTGAGGACAGACTCTACGATGGCCGTGTAGAATTGGACCATCATTGCCTGATTGTGGCAGAATGTGCTTCCTCAGCTGCCGTAGGAAGTACATCCTCTGATGGATCTTTTTGACTGTGGAGTCAATGGTAGCCCCCCCACTTAAGGTCCTTGGAGGTGATGGTTCCCAGGAACTTAGAGGACTCCACAGATATGACTGTGGTGTTGTTGATGGTGAGTGGTGTGAGGGGAGGGGGAACTCTCCTAAAGTCTAAAGTCAATTCCACTGTCTTAAGAGCATTGTGTGAAAAAGTGTTCCCTCATCTCCATTCAAAATGGCCCACCCCTTGTTGATGGCTCACCCCTTATGGAGAACTTAATGAATAGCCATTCATTTCCCGGAATGAAGAATATTCTAAATGAAAAGCTGATTGTTATTCTGATAAAACGACTAACTATTTTTCCGACGGGCTTCTTACAGATGCAATGTGACAGGATAACTTCTATCAAGAAAGCTCATTGCATTTTCTAAATGATATTTTGCCATCTGGGCTATGAAGCCCAGCATAACTGATGCACAGCTCATGGTTTGCACCAACCAATTAGTGCAGAAAATTATTCTTGAAATATTTGGCTTTCGAGCTTAATATTCAAGCAGAGAAGGAAGGCGATGTTCTTACGGTTTCAAACAAAAACATTATATCTGATAAAATACTCCAATCAACCACCTTGATTGGGCATTTTGTTAACTTGGTTAGTGCAGTATCTGTCGGTGTGTACTTCGAGTTTAGAGTCAAGAGTTGGTTTAATTGACATATGTACCAGCAACGGAACTATTAAATTCTGACTATCTGCGATTTTACTGGCTCATTAATGTAATAAAACGCAAATAAATGTACAATAAACAGGACTGCAATGAATGAATCATCAGTAATAACAGGTAGCCAGATCATAATAGTGAAAACACGGCTCCATATAGTGCAATCGAAACACAGTCCATGGTGACTGAGATCAAAAGGTCATTGGTGATAGGAGCAGAATTGGGCCATTCGGCCCATCATGTCTACTCCGCCATTCAATCATGGCTGATCTATCTCTCCCTCCCAACCCCCATTCTCCTGCCTTCTCCCCATAACCTCTGACACCCGCACTAACCATGAGTCTATCTTCAATATATCCACTGACTTGGCCTCCACAGCCTTCGGTGGCAAAGAATTCCACAGATTCACCACCTTCTGACTAAAGATATGTTGCGGTTCATGTTCAAGAGCCTGATGGTTGTGAGGACGAGCTGGCAGCGGTAAAGTTGCTGCCTCACAGCGCCAGAGACCCGGGTTTCGAACCCGACTACGGGCGCTGTCTGTACGGAAGTTTGTACGTTCTCCCCATAACCTGCGATGGGTTTTCCCCGGGTGCTCCGGTTTCCTCCCACACTACAAAGACGTTCAGGTTTGTAGGTTAATCGGCTTTGGTGAAGACTGTAAATTGCTCCTGGTGCTGGTGTACAGCGATCGTTGGTCAGCACGGACTTGGTGGGCCGAAGGGACTGTTTCTACGCTGTATCTCCATAACTAAAACGAAAGCTGTTCTTACATAGAAACATAGAAACATAGAAAACAGGTGCAGGAGTAGGCCATTCGGCCCTTCGAGCCTGCACCGCCATTCAATATGATCAAGGCTGATCATCCAACTCAGTATCCCATCCCTGCCTTCTCTCCATACCCCCTGATCCCTTTAGCCACAAGGGCCACATCTAACTCCCTCTTAAATATAACCAATGAACTGTGGCCTCAACTACCTTCTGCGGCAGAGAATTCCACAGATTCACCACTATCTGTGTGAAAAATGTTTTCCTCATCTCGGTCCTAAAAGATTTCCCCCTTATCCTTAAACTGTGACCCCTTGTTCTGGACTTCCCCAACATCGGGAACAATCGTACTGCATCTAGCCTGTCCAACCCCTTAAGAATTTTGTAAGTTTCTATAAGATCCCCCCTCAATCTTCTAAATTCTATCGAGTACAAACCGAGTCTATCCAGTCCTTCTTCATATGAAAGTCCTGATATCCCAGGAATCAGTCTGGTGAACCTTCTCTGTACTCCCTCTATGGCAAGAATGTCTTTCCTCAGATTAGGAGACCAAAACTGTACGCAATACTCCAGGTGTGGTCTCACCAAGACCCTGTACAACTGCAGTAGAACCTCCCTGCTCCTATACTCAAATCCTTCTTGAACCTGGAGGTCACAGTTTTTAGACTCCTGTACTTTCCTGCCAATGGTAGCAGCGAGATGAGAACTTGGCCAGGGTTGTGGGTCTTTGATGATATTGATGGCTTTTTGAGGCAGATCTTCATGGTAGACACAAATGCTGGAGAATCTCTCAGCGGGTGAGGCAGCATCTATGGAGCGAAGGAAATAGGCGACGTTTTGGGTCGAGACCCTTCTTCAAACCCTTCTTCAGGTCAGTATCCATGATGGACTAGGCAGTATCCACCACTCTCTATCATCTCCTTTGCTCCCAAGCAATTGAGTTACTGAACCAGGGCATGATGCGACCAGTTGGTGCATTTTCTATCGTACACCTGCAGAAAATGCTCATCGACGTAGCAAATGTGCCCAATGTTCTGAGGAATGCATTGATGTGCTTTCTTCATCATTACATCAATGTGCTGTGTTCCACCACCAGCAATGAGTGGGTTAACATATGATGAGCGTTTGACGGCACTGGGCCTGTACTTGCTAGAGTTTAGAAGGTTGAGGGGGGACCTCATTGAAACTTACTGAATAGTGAAAGGCTTGGATAGAGTGGATGTGGGGAGGATGTTTCCACTAGTGGGGGAGTCTAGGACCAGAGGGCACAGCCTCAGAATTAAAGGACGTTCTTTTAGGAAGGAGATGAGGAGGAATTTCTTTAGTCAGAAGGCTGTGGAAGCCAAGTCAGTGAATATTTTTTAAGGCAGAGATAGATAGATAGATTCTTGATTAGTACGGGTGTCAATAGACAATAGACAATAGACAATAGACAATAGGTGCAGGAGTAGGCCATTCGGCCCTTCGAGCCAGCACCGCCATTCAATGTGATCATGGCTGATCATCCCCAATCAGTACCCCGTTCCTGCCTTCTCCCCATATCCCCTGACTCCGCCATCTTTAAGAGCCCCTTCTAACTCGCTCTTGAAAGCATCCAGAGAACCGGCCTCCACCGCCCTCTGAGGCAGAGAATTCCACAGGCTCACAACTCAGGGGTTGTGGGGAGAAGGCAGGGCAATGGGGTTCGGAGGGAGAGATAGATCAGCCATGATTGAATGGTGAAGTGGACAATGGTGCGGAATGGCCTAATTCTACTCCTTTGACCTTAGGACCTTTTGAGACATGATCGGCCAGGAACTTAAAGCCTCAACTTTCTCCACCACTGTCCTGATGTTAATGTTCCAATGTTAAAGTTCATTTTTGTTGTTTTGTTTGAGACGGTGATTAAGGGTTTTCCTCAATGCTCATTAAGAATGCTGATGGACCCTTGTGGATTGCGCAGGTCAAAATCAAAGAAACAGCCTCATGGGTTGGTTTTTAGTTCCCAATTAATTAATTGATATACGTTAACTTGTTAAGAGCATTATTCATTAATGCCTACTATAGCATCTATTAACAAACTGAAACTCATGTCAATTAGCATCTAATTAATTTGAAGTAATGTAATAACATTTGACAAAGACCATGGGGAATCTTAATGTAATTTTAAAGAAAGTTAATGAACAGAAAAAAAAAGTGCTCCTTAGAAGATAAATAAACTGGCAATGCAAAAAGGTTTAGAGGCAAATCTTTCTGCTAATATTTAGATTATATTTTGTTAAGAGTATAAAAAGAATACGGTAAGGGTTATATCAGATAAAAGGGCAAATACTGCAGATAGAGACTAGATGAGCCATGGATCTCACTGGTTCGATGGTTCAATGATTTCTTCATAGCCACATGTACAGAAATACAAAGGAAAGCTTGTTCTGTGTGCTCTACAGTCCAGTCCCACTGTACACGAGTACATAGAAACATAGAAACATAGAAACATAGATCTACTGACGTGTTCAAGAAGGAACTGCAGATGCTGGAAGGTAGACAAAAATGCTGGGGAAACTCAGCGGGTGCAGCAGCATCGATGGAGCGAAGGAAATAGGCGACGTTTCGGGCCGAAACCCTTCATAGAAACATAGAAACATAGAAATTAGGTGCAGGCGTAGGCCAGTCGGCCCTTCGAGCCTGCACCGCCATTCAATATGATCATGGCTGATCATCCAACTCAGTATCCCGTACCTGCCTTCTCTCCATGCCCCCTGATCCCCTTAGCCGCAAGGGCCACATCTAACTCCCTCTTAAATATAGCCAATGAACTGGCCTCAACTACCCTCTGTGGCAGAGAGTTCCAGAGATTCACCACTCTCTGAAAAAAGTTCTTCTCATCTCCGTTTTAAAGGATTTCCCCCTTATCCTTAAGCTGTGACCCCTTGTCCTGGCCTTCCCCAACATCGGGAACAATCTTCCTGCATCTAGCCTGTCCAACCCCTTAAGAATTTTGTAAGTTTCTATAAGATCCCCTCTCAATCTCCTAAATTCTAGAGAGTATAAACCAAGTCTATCCAGTCTTTCTTCATAAGACAGTCCTGACATCCCGGGAATCAGTCTGGTGAACCGTCTCTGCACTCCCTCTATGGCAATAATGTCCTTCCTCAGATTTGGAGACCAAAACTGTACACAATACTCCAGGTGTGGTCTCACCAAGACCCTGTACAACTGCAGTAGAACCTCCCTGCTCCTAGACTCTATAGAAGAATTGCTTTGATAAATGAAAGCTAACATACCATTCGAGTATTGCGATAGAGACGAGATGGGCCATGGATCTCACTGGTTCGATGGTTCAATGATTTCTTCATAGCCACATGTACTGAAATACAAAGGAAAGCTTGTTCTGTGTGCTATCCAGTCCAGTCCCACTGTACACGTGTACAATAGATCCTCTTCCACAACATCACGCAGAGAGTCATCAGGTCATAAGTACAGAAGCTGGGATGTAATGTTAAAATTGTACAAGGCATTGGTGAGGCCAATTCTGGAGTATGGTGTACAATTTTGGTCGCCCAATTATAGGAAAGATGTCAAGAAAATAGAGAGAGTACAGAGGAGATTTACTAGAATGTTGCCTGGGTTTCAGCAACTAAGTTACAGAGAAAGATTGAACAAGTTAGGTCTTTATTCTCTGGAGCGCAGAATGTTAAGGGGGGACTTGATAGAGGTCTATAAAATGATGAGAGGGATAGACAGAGTTGATGTGGACAAGCTTTTTACCATTGAGAGTAGGGAAGATTCAAACAAGAGGACATGACATGAGAATTAAGGGACAGAAGTTTAGGGGTAACATGGGTGGGGACTTCTTCACTCAGAGAGTGGAGGCTGTGTGGAATGAGCTTCCAGTGGAAGTGGTGGAGGCAGGTTTGATTTTATAATTTTAAAATAAATTGGATAGTTATATGGACGGGAAAGGAATGGAGGGTTATGGTCTGAGTGCAGGTAGATGGGACTAGGGGAGAATACGTGTTGGCACAGACTAGAAGGGCCGAGATTGCCTGTTTCCGTGCTGTAATTGTTATATGGTTATATGGTTATAAGTGATAGGAGCAGAATTAGGCCATTCGGCCCACCGAGTCTAGTCTGCTGTTCAATCGTGGCTGATCTATCTCAATGTCACATATGAGGAAAGATTGGGAAAGACTGGGCTTGTATTCACTGGAATTTAGAAGGATGAGGGGGAGGTCTTATAGAAACATATAAAATTATAAAAGAACTGGACAAGCTAGATGAAGAAAGAAAGATGGGGGAATCCAGAATTAAGGGGATCACAGTCTCAGAATAAAGGGGGGCCATTTAAATCTGAGATGAGAAAAAACTTTTTCACCCAGAGAGTTGTGAATTTCAAGTGAGAGTTAGATAGAGCTCTTAAAGATAGCGGAGTCAGAGGATATGGGGAGAAGGCAGGAACGGGGTACTGATAGTGGATGATCAGCCATGATTGTATTGAATGGTGGCGCTGGCTCGAAGGGCCGAATGGCCTACTCCTGCACCAATTGTCTAAGGTCTAATTGACACGAAACATCACCCATTCCTTCTCTCCTTCACTAAGGTAGTTCTGAAGAAGGGTTTCGGCCCGAAACTTTGCCTATTTCCTTCGCTCCATAGATGCTGCCGCACCCGCTGAGTTTCTCCAGCACTTTTGTCTACCTTCAGTTTTCCAGCATCTCCAGTTTTCTTGAACCTATTGTGTATTGATATGGGGAGAAGGCAGGAATGGGGTACTGATTGGGGATGATCAGCCATGATCACATTGAATGGCGGTGCTGGCTCGAAGGCACCTCCTGCACCTATTCTCTATTGTCGATTGACACAAAATATCACCCATTCCTTCTCTCCAGAGATGCTGCCTGTCCCACTGAGCTACACCAACATTTTGTGTCATTTTGTGGTATGTTAGCTTTCATTGCAAAAGGATTTGAGTATAGGAGCAGGGAGGTTCTACTGCAGTTGTACAGGGTCTTGGTGAGACCACACCTGGAGTATTGCGTACAGTTTTGGTCTCCAAATCTGAGGAAGGACATTATTGCCATAGAGGGAGTGCAGAGAAGGTTCACCAGACTGACTCCTGGGATGTCAGGACTGTCTTATGAAGAAAGACTGGATAGACTTGGTTTATACTCTCTAGAATTTAGGAGATTGAGAGGGGATCTTATAGAAACTTACAAAATTCTTAAGGGGTTGGACAGGCTAGATGCAGGAAGATTGTTCCCGATGTTGGGGAAGTCCAGGACAAGGGGTCACAGCTTAAGGATAAAGGGGAAATCCTTTAAAACCGAGATGAGAAGAACGTTTTTCACACAGAGAGTGGTGAATCTCTGGAACTCTCTGCCACAGGGGGTAGTTGAGGCCAGTTCATTGGCTATATTTAAGAGGGAGTTAGATGTGGCCCTTGTGGCTAAGGGGATCAGGGGGTATGGAGAGAAGGCAGGTACGGGATACTGAGTTGGATGATCAGCCATGATCATATTGAATGGCGGTGCAGGCTCGAAGGGCCGAATGGCCTACTCCTGCACCTAATTTCTATGTTTCTATGTTTCTATCTTCGGTTTAAACCAGCATCTGCAGATCTTTCCCTCACAAAGCAACTATCTGTCTCTCTTGCTCGGTGGTACTTGCAGTAGAAAAAGTGTTCTTGCAGGAGTGATGTACTTTTGGGAGGCTATATTACAGATATAGATGTGCTAATCCTTCCTCTTTTGAATGAAGATTGTGTCATTAGCTTGCCACCCTGCTGCTCTCTGTTAATCAACCTGTACTCCTCTCACAAAGGAATAAAACAGAGTGGGAAGAGCAATGATTTGGATGCTGTTAGGCTTTTTTTCTCATGTCAGTCTTCAATGCAGGCTTTCTATATTCCTGCCAACCCCTGTCACAGTAGCTATGTTACATATCGCCTTTGACATAGACTTAGACAATAGACGCAGGAGTAGGCCATTCGGCCCTTCGAGCCGGCACCGCCATTTATTGTGATCATGGCTGATCATCCCCAATCAGTACCCCGTTCCTGCCTTCTCCCCATATCCCTTGACTCCACGCCCCTATACCTCTATCTAACTCTCTCTTAAATCCATCCAGTGAATTGGCCTCGACTGCCTACCATGGCAGGGAATTCCACAAATTCAACCATGATCATATTGAATGGCGATGCAGGCTCAAAGGGCCGAATGGCCTACTCCTGCACCTATTTTCTATGTTTCTATGTTTCTATGTAAATTCCCAACTCTCTGGGTGAAAAAGATTTTTCTCATCTAGCTTGTCCAGTCCTTTAATAGTTTTATATGTTTCTATAAGATCCCCTCTCATCTAAATTCCAGTGAATACAAGCCCAGTCTTCCCAATCTTTCCTCATATGACATTGAGATAGATCAGATGACATTGTTATTCCATTTAGCTCGTTACACGTGTAAATATACTAAACTCAACCTTTTGTTCTCAGCATTGGAGCGCATCAGTTCCATGCACAAAGACCAGTGGGGTAGAGGTGAATCGGGCTGTACCCCTAGCTCGTGTTATAGTAGGCTGCCATCTGGAGCAGCGGATGCAATAGATGAGGCTGGAGGAGGCGCAGGTGAACCTCTGTCGTTCCAGGTGCAGCAGAGGTTCACCTGCACCTCCTCCAACCTCATCTATTGCATCCGCTGCTCTAGGCGTCAGCTGCTCTACATCGGTGAGACCAAGCGCAGGCTTGGCGATCGCTTCGCCCAACAACTCGTCTCAGTTCGCAATCTCCTTCTTCTTCTTGCGTGTGGCGTGCACAGCCTAAAGTTGTAGGACAACTTGTTCCATTTGATCTTATTTGATTGTGCACGCCGGGTTGATTGCATTCGCCGAAACAGGGCGGACCACGTGAAGGTTGCAATCTCCCACCCCTCTCAGTTCGCAATAACCAACCTGATCTCCCGGTGGCTCATCACTTCAACTCCCCCTCCCATTCCCAATCCGACCTTTCTGTCCTGGGCCTCCTCCATGGCCTGAGTGAGGACCACTGCAAATTGGATGAGCAGCACCTTGGGTAGTTTACACCCCAGCGGTATGAACATTGACTTCTCTAACTTCAGGTAGTCCCTGCTTTCTCCTCCCCTTCCCAGCTCTCCCTCAGCCCACTGGCTCCACCTCTTCCTTTCTTCTTCCCGCCTCCCTCACCATCACATCAGTCTGAAGAAGGGTTTTCGAACCGAAACGTTGCTTATTTCCTTCGCTCCGTAGATGCTGCCTCACCCGCTGAGTTTCTCCAGCATTTTTGTCAACCTTCGATTTTCCAGCATCTGCAGTTCCTTTCTTAAACATTATAGTAAGCTGCACTGGTGCATGCAGTCACAAACAAACCCATTGCACCCTGTCTTATTTATTTCTTCATGAAAGGAGATTAATGTGTTATACCCACACTCCACTCATGCACTGCGCTTATGCTAAAACAATGTCAATTCTTTTCATTCATCCAAGTTAATTCCATAATGTTCGGTCCTTACCGATATATTACTTTGCAGTTTGCGATCTTTTTATGCAATTTCTCACTAACTTTCAATTTAATTTCCCTTCCAATGGAACCTTTTGGTCACCGACCTGATACGATCACTTCATTTATTAACGTGGTTTCTCAAGATCTGCCTTTTGCTGGTCCCTATGGTTTATTTTTGAGGCTATTCCTGGTGTTTTGGTGGGAAATTACCAGATTATTCGCTTTCTTGGGGGATGCAAGGAACTGCAGCTGCTGGAGACTTGGGCCAAAACACAGAGTGCTGGAGTAACTCAGCAGGTCATGCAGCATCGGTGGAGGGAATGGACAGGCAACGTACGTGTCAGTTTGCGACCCTTCCTCAACTCTCTCCTCTGGCAGCTCGTTCCATATCCCCACAAATCCTCTCCCTCCCAATTAAATCTTTCCCTTCTCAACCTTAAACCTATGACCTTTGGTTCTGCGCTGAGAAAAAAAGACTCTACCCGATCTAGTCCCCCCCATGATTTTATACACGTCTAGATGATCACCCCCTCAGGAAGAGGTGTCTGAAAGTCCAGATGCACTCCATCCACTGGCTCTCCTTCATCCATTTGACTTGTCGCATCCTCAAAACGTTCCAGAAGATTAGTCGAACAGGATTTCCCCTTGATAAATCCATGCTGACTTGGACCAATCCTTTCACTGCTATCCTAGCTGTGCACTTAACTAGATGGTCTACGGATTCAGCTTCAGTTCCCGTGGGTTGGAGGGTAGCTAAATGTTCTCCCACTTTTCAAGAAAGGAGCGAGAGAGAAAACGGGGGGACTTATGGACCAGTTCGCCTGACATCGGTGGTGGGGAAGATGCTGGAGTCAATGATGAAATAAGTAATGACTTCAGAATTAAGGGACAGAAGTTTAGGGGTAATATGAGGGGGAACTTCTTTACTCAGAGAGTGGTAGCGGTGTGGAATGAGCTTCCAGTGGAAGTGGTGGAGGCAGGTTCATTGGTATCATTTAAAAATAAATTGGATAGGCATATGGATGAGAAGGGAATGGAGGGTTATGGTATGAGTGCAGGCAGGTGGGACTAAGGGAAAAAAAGGTGTTCGGCACGGACTTGCAGGGTCGAGATGGCCTGTTTCCGTGCTGTAATTGTTATATGGTTATATGGTTAATCAAGAAGGAACTGCAGATGCTGGAAAATCGAAGGTTGACAAAAATGCTGGAGAAACTCAGCGGGTGCAGCAGCATCTACGGAGCGAAGGAAATAGGCAACGTTTCGGGTCGAAACCCGGAAGGGTTTCGGGCCGAAACATTGCCTATTTCCTTCGCTCCATAGATGCTGCTGCACCCACCGAGTTTCTCCAGCATTTTTGTCTACCTTCGATTTTCCCGCATCTGCAGTTCCTTCTTGAATACTTCTTTCATCATTGACTCCAGCATCTTCCCCACCACCGATGTCAGGCTAACTGGTCCATAAGTCCCCCCGTTTTCCCACTCGCTCCTTTCTTGAAAAGTGGGAGAACATTTAGCTACCCTCCAACCCACGGGAACTGATGCTGAATGCGTAGACCACCTAGTTAAGTACACAGCCAGGCGACTGAGACAAAGAGGGAGTGCAGAGACGGTTCACCAGACTGATTCCTGGGATGTCAGGACTGTCTTATGAAGAAAGACTGGATAGACTTGGTTTATACTCTCTAGAATTTAGAAGATTGAGAGGGGATCTTATAGAAACTTACAAAATTCTTAAGGGGTTGGACAGGCTAGATGCAGGAAGATTGTTCCCGATGTTGGGGAAGTCGAGGACCAGGGGTCACAGCTTAAGGATAAAGGGGAAATCCTTTAAAACCGAGATGAGAAGAACTTTTTTCACACAGAGAGTGGTGAATCTCTGGAACTCTCTGCCACAGAGGGTAGTTGAGGCCAGTTCATTGGCTATATTTAAGAGGGAGTTAGATGTGGTCCTTGTGGCTAAGGGGATCAGGGGGTATGGAGAGAAGGCAGGTACGGGATACTGAGTTGGATGATCAGCCATGATCATATTGAATGGCGGTGCAGGCTCGAAGGGCCGAATGGCCTACTCCTGCACCTAATTTCTATGTTTCTAAAGTGTTCAAGAAGGAACTGCAGATGCTGGAAGACCGAAGGTACACAAAATTGCTGGAGAAACCTGATAAAGGTTTTTCGATTTGATATTTTTCCTCCAAAAAGCTTTTATTCAACTGGGTGGGAGTTGGAGAATAAACAAAATGACAGCGTTGCGCGAATGCAAAGTGCCGTTGGTGAACATGTGACAGAAGAGATAATATCAATGCTCAGAAAAGGGGAAAAAGGGAATTTTGCGGGAGAAACTGGGCTGTCCAATGCGGTCTCCGTTAAACGTGGCAACCTGTCAAATAAAAACTCAAAATTGATTTGTCAAATGTAACAGCTGGTGAGAGAATGCTCCATAACAATTGCAGGGCTAATATCACCGAGAGCTCTCCCTGTTTGACATTTATAAGAAGAATAACTGAAATATCTTTTCTTAACTGGCATTAATGTGACAGATAAGTTTGCATTTATTAGATTAACTTATTCCTCGAAGTGGAAGCAAGAGAATGTTCCTTCCTACTTAACAGCACGTTGCAAAGAATGTTCCTGGCTTACTATCTAATTGATAAGGTTGTATATACAGACAGCCAAAGGTCTGGAAATTGTCTGAAAACAGTTCTTTGCAGCCCATGCCTCCTTCTAGTTAAGATTCTAATCTAGAGATGAGAAGAACTTTTTTCACACAGAGAGTGGTGAATCTCTGGAACTCTCTGCCACAGAGGGTAGTTGAGGCCACCTTTCATTGGCTATATTTAAGAGGGATTCTAATTGTGGCTAAGGGGATCAGAGGGTATGGAGAGAAGGCAGGTACGTTGGATGATCAGCCATGATCATATTGAATGGCGGTGCAGGCTCGAAGGGCCGAATGGCCTCTACTCCAACACCTAATTTCTATGTTTCTATGCTTCAATGTGAGTGTAGACAGAAGTACAACAGGATCTGGGGGGCCTTGTTCATAGAAACATAGAAAATAGGTGCAGGAGTAGGCCATTAGGCCCTTCGAGCCTGCACCACCATTCAATATGATCATGGCTGATCATCCAACTCAGTATCCCGTACCTGCCTTCTCTCCATACCCCCTGATCCCCTTAGCCACAAGGGCCACATCTAACTCCCTCTTAAATATAGCCAATGAACTGGCCTCAACTACCCTCTGTGGCAGAGAGTTCCAGAGATTCACCACTCTCTGTGTGAAAAAATGTTTTTCTCATCTCGGTCCTAAAAGATTTCCCCCCTTATCCTTAAACTGTGACCCCTTGTCCTGGACTTCCCCAACATCGGGAACAATCTTCCTGCATCTAGCCTGTCCAACCCGTTAAGAATTTTGTAAGTTTCTATAAGATCAGTCTATGAAAGTAAGTATGCAGGTACAGCAGGCAGTGAAGAATGCGAATGGCACGTTGGCCTTTATAACAAGAGGAGTCGAGTATAGGAGCAAAGACTGGAAAATCGAAGGTAGACAAACATGCTGGAGAAACTCAGCGGGTGCAGCAGCATCTATGGAGCGAAGGAAATAGGCAACGTTTCGGATCGAAACCCCATAGGTTTCGTCCCGAAATGTTGCCTATTTCCTTCGAAGGGTTTCGGCCCAAAACATTGCCTATTTCCTTTACTCCATAGATGCTGCTGTACCCGCTGTGTTTCTCCAGCACATTTGTCTACCCATAGAAGCAAAGAGGACCTTCTGCAGTTGTACAGAGCCCCAGTGAGACCACACCTGGAGAATTGCGTGCAGTTTTGGTCCCCTTAATTTGAGGAAGGACATTCTTGCTTTTGAGGGAGTGCAGCGTAGGTTTACAAGGTTAATTCCCGGGATGGCGGGACTGTCATACGCTGAGAGAATGGAGTGGCTGGGCTTGTACACTCTGGAGTTTAGAAGGATGAGAGGGGATCTTATTGAAACCTATAAGATTGTTAAAGGTTTGGACATGCTAGAGGCAGGAAACATGTTCCCGATGTTGGGGGAGTCCAGAACCAGGGGCCACATTTTAAGAATAAGGGGTAAGCCATTTAGAACGGAGACGAGGAAACACTTTTTCTCACAGAGAGTGGTGAGTCTGTGGACGGTGGAGGCCGGTTCTCTGGATGCTTTCAAGAGAGAGCTAGATAGGTCTCTTAAAGATAGCAGAGTGAGGGGATATGAGTAGTCTGTACAGAGTTGTACGTTCTCCCCCTGAAGTGTGTGGGTTTTCTCCGAGATCTTTGCTTTTCCTCCCACGCTCCACAGTCATCCAGGTTTGGAGGTTAATTGACATTGGTAAAATTGGAAATTGTCCCTAGTGGATGTAGGATAGTGTTAATGTGCGGGGATCATTGGTCAACTTGGGCTGAAGGGCCTCTTTCCGCCCTGTATCTATAAACTAAACTAAACTAAAAGTGCTAGAGTAACTCAGCGGGTCAGGCAGCATCTGTGGAGAACATGGATAGGTGACGTTTCACAGAGTGCTGGAGTAACTCAGCGGGTCAGGCAGCATCTGTGGAGAACATGGATAGGTGACGTTTCACAGAGTGCTGGACAAGGCAACTCAGCGGGTGCAGCAGCATCTATGGAGCTAAGGAAATAGGTAACGTTTCGGGTCGAAACCCTTCCGGGTGCTGGAGTAACTCAGCGGGTCAGGCAGCATCTGTGGAGAACATGGATAGGTGACGTTTGTAGTCGGGTCCCTTCTCTGGAGATGCTGCCTGACCCACAGAGTTACTCAAGCATTTTTTGTCTATTTTTTGTAAACTAGCATCTGCAGTTCCTTGTATCTAGGTCTCTCTTTTGCATGGTTTGATTGTTCACGTGTTCTGATCATCAAATCATAATTTGATTCCATTATCAAATTATTAATGGTTAAATGATCAACGGTTTTAATCGGATAACACACAAACAAAAGCTTAACACTAAAGATAGACACAAAATGCTGGAGTAACTCAACGTGGCAGGCAGCATCTCTGGTGAGAAGAAATAGGTGACGTTTCATCCAACTCAGTATCCCGTACCTGCCTTAATTGGCTATATTTAAGAGGGAGTTAGATATGGCCCTTGTGGCTAAGGGGATCAGGGGGTATGGAGAGAAGGCAGGTACGGGATACTGAGTTGGATGATCAGCCATGATCATATTGAATGGCGGTGCAGGCTCGAAGGGCCGAATGGCCTCTACTCCTGCACCTAATTTCTATGTTTCTTTGTTTCAGGTCGAGAGCCTTCTTTGACTTTTTGGCATATCTTTCATTCATTTGTTCCATATCTCTCTACATCACCGCCTGTATCTCTCGTTGCACCTCTCCCCTGACTCTCAGAGAAGGGTCTTGACACGAAACATCACCCGTTCCAGCTGAGATGAAGCATCTTGGTTGCCATGAACAAGTTTGCCCGAACGGCCCGTTTCCGTGCAGTATGGCCCCATGACGTGTGACATCTCCTTAGTGCCGCTGACTCACGGCGCTGGAAACCCCGTTTCGATCCTGACCTCGGGTGCTGTCTGTGTGGAGTTTGCACGTTCTCCCTGTTTGGTCGCCACGTGGGTTTCCTCAGGGTGCTCCGGTTTCCTCCCACATCCCAAAGACATTGGCCCCCTGTAAATTGCCCCCTAGTGTGTAGGGAGTGTATGTCAAAGTGGGATAACATAGAACTAGTGTGGATGGGTGATCTATGGTTGGCGTGGTCCTGATGGGCTGAAGGGCCTGCTTCTATGCTGCACCTCTGAACTCTAAAGAGGTGAATGGAAAATGTCTGATGCAACACAGTTTATGTTCTGGAAACATTTATATTTCTTCCTCTGCAGATGCTGCCTGACCCACTGAGTGTTTCTGCCACTCGCTGGTTGTATTTCAGATTTCCATCAGGTTTTGAGTTTCAGCTTTGGAAATGGATTTGCACACGATCTTTTGTTATGAAATAAATCACCTTACAGATATCCCCCCTTAAAATGCATATCAAGGAACTGCAGATGCTCGTTTAAACCAAAGATAGACACAAAATGCTGGAGTTACTCAGTGGGACAGGCAGCATCTGTGGAGAGAAGGAATGGGTGACGTTTCGGGTTGAAACCCTTCTTCAGACTGACTCTATTTTCTGGGTTAAAACGTGGTGGTCGAATTGGAGGGCAGGAGGAATCTCGGGGGGGGGGGAGCAGCGAGAGAGGGTGTTGCAGAACCCTCGTCAGAGAAAGGGGGAGAACTCCTTCAGGTCTGCAGAAGGGTCTCGACTCGAAACGTCACCCATTCCTTCTCTCCAGAGATGCCGCCTGAGATACTCCAGCATTTTGTGTCTATCTTTCCTTTTAATATTCATCTCATCTCAGTCTTAAATGACCTCCCCTTTATTCTAAGACTGTGGCCCCTTGGTTCTGGACTCGCCCAACATTGGGAACATTTTTCCTGCATCTAGCTTGTCCAGTCCTTTTATAATGTTATACGTTTCTATAAGATATCCCCTCTCTTCTAAATTCCAGTGAATAAAAGCCTAGTCCTTCCTCATATGGTAGTCCTACCATCCCGGGGATTAACCTTGTGAACCTACGCTGCACTGCCTCAATAGCAAATGGAGTCGAACAGTCATAGAGTAAGGAAACAGGCACTTCGGCCCAACTTGCCCACACCGACCAACATGTTCCAGCTACACTATACCCACCTGACAGCATTTGCCCAATATCCCTCCAACCCTGTCTTATCCATCAGATTCAGATTCAGATTCAGATTCAATTTTAATTGTCATTGTCAGTGTACAGTACAGAGACAACGAAATGCATTTAGCATCTCCCTGGAAGAGCGACATAGCAAACGATTTAAATAAATAATAATACCACCTCTTGGCAGTCACCGAGGTCGTACACCCACCTAGGGGTGACAGGCTAGCCGCCGGAAAGAAGCTGTTCCTCGACCTGTGGGGCAACGGAGAGACCTGTAGGACCCGGATGGTAGGGGGTCACAGCCATGGTAAGGGTGAGAGCAGTCCTTGGGATGCTGAGCGCCCTCCGCAAATCGCTTTTTGGACAGACTCGAGATGAGAAGAACCGGTTTTTTTTCACACACCCTCTGAGTGGTGAGACAGAGCTCTGGAACTCTGTGCAGTTGGTACTCTCGATGGTGCAGCGGTTGAAGTTCCCACAGATCTCAGATGGCTATATCTCCTCAGGAAGAGAGACGGATGAGTTCTTGATCAGAGTGTGGGTATTGTGGCTCCAAGGGAGATCAGGGATGTTGACTCCCAGGAACCTGAAGAGAAGGCACGTTCCAGGTTAATGGGATGGGGGTGTGCGTACCGCCTCTGGACTTCCTGAAGTCTACAATGAGCTCCTTGGTCTTCTTGGAGTTAAGGGCCAGGTTGTTGTCAGCGCACCATGCTGCTAAGTGCTGGACCTCCTCCCTGTAGGCCAACTCATCGTTGTTGCTGATGAGGCCAATCACCGTTGTATCATCTGCATGTACCTGTCTAACTGTTTCTTAGTTTTTGGGATAGTTCCCAGCCTCAACTACCACCTCTGGCAGCTCGTTCCATACACCCACCACCCTTTGTGTGAAAACGCTACCACTCAGATTCCAAATAAATCTTTTCCCCTTTACCTTGAACCTGTGTCCTCTGGTCCTCGATTCCCCTACTCCGGGCATAAGAGACTCTGTGCATCAGGTCAATGCGCCTGCAGTCTGAAGAAAGGGTCCCGACCCGAAACGTCACCCATCCCTTCTCTCCGGAGATGCCGCCTGTCCCGCTGAGTTACTCCAGCATTTTCTCCCTTCCTTTCCTTTCAATGTTCATCCTCCTGCATGTAAGAAGCTGCAGCAGTCTATACATTAAAACATCTAACATAGTTTAAAACACTCACTTGTTTCCTGCAGGAGCCGTTTGTCTGGAGCTGCTGAATTAATAATGTGGATGATAGGGAGGCAAATTGGCTATTTTTATCCATCATTCTGACCCACACATCTGACCAAACTGCTTTTTTCGACAACATAACTCTTTTTTTTATCAGGAGTTAGCCGGCTTATTGCTGAAGATAACAAAATCCAGTAAGCCTAATTAGTGTTACTTAAATATATCATTACCACAGCAGAGTGGCTCCTCTCCTTGTAATATGTTAACCTCAGCGCCGATAGATTGGTTAAAAAATGTTCAGCGCGCTGAGTTTGTGCGCCATTTGATCAGTCACAGGTGCCCAGGCCTCGATTAGTGGGTTAACGCACTGCCAGTTAGAGTGGCTATCACCGCAACAATAATCGCTTGTCCTCGATCTCTTATCACTTTACTTCCGTCACTGTTTTTTAACCTCTGTCGCCTGAAATATTTTTCAGCTGCAAGGATAAACAGTAGGGATATTGAGCATCAAGCAGTCCCAAGCAGTCGTTCCAGGTGCGACAAAGGTTCACCTGTATCTCCCCCAACCTCATCTACTGCATCCGCTGCTCTAGGTGCCAGCTGATTTACATCGGGGAGACTAAGCGGAGGTTGGGCGATCGTTTCGCCGAACACCTCCGCTCAGTCCGCAATAACCAACCTGAACTCCCGGTGGCTCAGCACTTCAACTCCTCCTCCCATTCCCAGTCCAACCTCTCTGTCCTGGGTCTCCTCCATTGCCAGAGTGAGCAACACCGGAAATTGGAGGAACAGCACCTCATATTCCGCCAGGGTTGCTTGCGTCCTGATGGCATGAACGTTGAATTCTCCCAGTTTTGCTAGCCCTTGCTGTCTCCTCCCCTTCCTTAACCCTCGAGCTGTCTCCTCCCATCCCCCCGCCCTCGGGCTCCTCCTCCTCCCTTTTTCCTTCCTTCTCCCCCCCCCCACCCCCCATCAGTCTGAAGAAGGGTTTCGGCCCGAAACGTCGCCTATTTCCTTCGCTCCATAGATGCTGCTGCACCCGCTGAGTTTCTCCAGCATTTTGTCTACCTTCGATCTTCCAGCATCTGCAGTTCCTTCTTGAACACTTTAGTTTACTGTCACGTGTACCGAGGTACAGTGAACAGCTTTTGTTGCGTGCCAATCAGTTAGCAGAAAGACAATACATGATTACAATCGAGCCATTCACAGCGTACTGGCACATAAGTAAGTAAGAAGTAAGTTTATTGGCCAAGTATTCCCATACAAGGAATTTGCCTTGGTGCTCCGCCCACAAGTAACAACATGACACACAGTGACAGTTACGAATGACTCAGAAAACACTAAACATTAATAACAATGAAACATTCATGATAAAACACCATTGATCAAGCATGTGAACCAACAAAACACCAGATCAAAGGGAGGTACATGATGACGGAATAACGTTTAGTTCGATCCTGACTTTGGGTGCTGTCTGTACGGAGTTTGCACGTTCTCCCTGTGACCACGTGGGTTCCTCCAGGTGCTCCGGTTTCATCCCACCTCTCAAAGGTGTGAGGCTTTGTAAATGGCCCCCTGTTAAATTGGCCCAACTGTGTGTTGGATAGAACTAGGGTGTGGGCGATCGCTGGTCGGTATGGACTCGGTGGGCCGAAGGACCTTTTCCCACCCTGTATCTCTAAACTAAACTAAACTAAAGAGGGGATAAGGAATTGCAAATTGTGAAGCTGGAGGATGGAAGGATTGCGAATTGCATTTTTCTTTTTCCCCCACCTCGACATCGGAAAGAATGCCAGATTTCGGCGAGTTTGACTTCCCCCGCAATCCTGCAGTTTCCAAAAACCCCAGGACATTCCTGAATCTATGTAGTTATTAACCAAGTGGCATTGCAAGAAGCTGGTGAGAAAAGCCTCATACATTTGATGCACCGCTTTGAATGAGTAGGAATATTTTCCTACAGGGTGGCAGGTTAATGGAACAGATTCCCATCGAAAGAACTATGTCAATTAACCTTCCTGAAAGAAAAGCATCAAGGATATTGTGTTATAGTAGGGACAGAAGTAGTTGTGATAAATTGAAGTACAAATGATAAAATGTATTGTCGGCCTAATTGAGGTTAAAACCTGGATGGATTACCTGTAGAATGCAATTAGTCATACTTTGAAAACCTAGATTAAAAATGTAAAATGGTATTCTGAAGTATTTGCGGGATTACCTGCAAAGGTCAGCGGGCATTTCATCTTGTGTTGTATTTTTAACAAGTTTTATATTAGGCATTATTCACCTCCCTAGAGGGCTGAGATAATAAATAGGTTAAAATCTTGGGCTGTGTCGTCGAGATGAAGTCATTCAGCAGGACAAATGGGACTTTGTTATTTCACGGATATTCCTAGTCCTTACATGCCACACTTGTTTACTCATGCAGAATGGGAAGAGAAGATTCTCTATTCCAGATAAGCAACACTGAGCAAAAACACTTCAGGCAACTTATTCATTTACTTCAGGCAAATACATTGGACAAGCGTGCAAATGGTTTTCATGCTTGCTTTACTGGGCTGTGTACTTAAATATCCGACTGCACTTGAATTATCCTGACCCATTCACGTTCCATTTTGTTTCTCTCACACACAATATTAGTATTTGTACTTTGACCATTCAACCATTTTGCCCTTCGATGTTGACGTGGCCAAATAGAATCAATCCTGTTATTGATTTATTTGTTTTAGGAAGAACTGCAGATGCTGGGAAAATCGAAGGTGGACAAAAATGCTGGAGAAACTCAGCGGGTGAGGCAGCATCTGAAGAAGGGTTTCAGCCCGAAACGTTGCCTATTTCCTTCGCTCCATAGATGCTGCCTCACCCCGCTGAGTTTCACCAGCATTTTTGTCTACCCCTGTTTTTGGATTATTTGTTTTAGGAAGAACGGCAGATGCTGGAAAAATCGAAGGCAGACAAAAATGCTGGAGAAACTCAGCGGGTTGAGGCAGCATCTATGGAGCGAAGGAATAGGTGACGTTTCAGGAGATGTGTGGGGCATGTATTTTCCCACAGATAGTGGTGGGTGCTTGGAACGCGCTGCCAGGGGAGGTGGGTGAAGCAGATACGACATTGGTGTTTAAGAGACTTTTAGATAAAGACATGGATATGCAGGGAATGGAGGGATTTGGATTGTGTGCAGGCAGATAAGAGTTTAACTTGGCGTCATGTTTAGAGTGGACATTGCGAGCCGAAGGGCCTGTTCCTGTACTGTACTGTTCTACAGTGGGGGGGGGGGGGGGGGGGGGCACTCACGCATCCCCAGTCCCTCACTAAGACAATTCCTCTGCTGCGGTGTGAAACATAGACAATAGGTGCAGGAGTAGAGGCCATTCGGCCCTTCGAGCCTGCACCGCCATTCAATAAGATCATGGCAGATCATCCAACTCAGTATCCCGTACCTGCCTTCTCTCCATACCCCCTGATCCCTTTAGCCACAAGGGCCACATCTAACTCCCACTTAAATATAGCCAATGAACTGTGTGGCCTCAACTACCTTCTGTCGCATAGAATTCCACAGATTCACCACTCTCTGTGTGAAAAATGTTTACCTCATCTCGGTCCTAAAAGATTTCCCCCCTTATCCTTAAACTGTGACCCCTTGTTCTGGACTTCCCCAACATCGGGAACAATCTTCCTGCATCTAGCCTGTCCAACCCCTTAAGAATGTTGTAAGTTTCTATAAGAAACTGAAGAGGTGGATGCATTGCCCAACGTTCAGCGTTTTACATTCCACCAATGTGGCCATCTTGGAAACCATTGATGTGCTTTCCCTTCGATTTCAATCAATCAATCAATCAGCCTTTATTGTCATCTTGCAAAGCAACAGTTGCACAGTGCAAAATGAAAAGACGTTTCCCAGGGAATAGCGGAGCATCGCACATGAAATTTAAAACATTTCACACATAATAACACTAAAAACAATCCAGTCCCTGATGGAACAGTATAAATAGTTAAAAGCAGGTAAAACACAACATTAAAATACAGTAAAACCAATCATAAAAATGTCTGGGGCAGCTGATTTGAGTGGCCAGTGTCAGTTATTAAAGTGTCCGTGCCAGCCGCAGAATCAAGTGACTGTGAGTACAGAGTGACTGTTTAGCAGCCTCACAGCCTGTGGTAGGAAGCTGTTTAGCAGTCTTGTAGTCCGGGCTTTGATGCTACGGTATCTCTTGCCTGATGGCAGGAGATCCAGGTGTATGTGGAGGGGGTGCAGTCTGTCCTTAGTTTTTTTCAGACAGTAAATTCTTCACGTGACTTCAATGACTTTGAAAATACACCAATCATATCTCCTTGGTACTGTGTTAAAACGGTAGAGGCTAAGACTCAGGGAACTATCAAACAGCTCAATGCTGAAGGAAAACTTTGAAAGGAACGCCTCAAAACTGTGAGCCACCAGCAGTGACAGATCAGAACAACGGATTTTGTTTGATGACATCTAAGTTTGTTTTTTTTTTATCCAGTTTCATCCTTAACTTTACAGTTAAGAATGCAGCGCGGAAACGAAGGGCTTGCTTTGTTCGGCTCTTGTTCAGTGATGTTTTTTTTCAAGGTAGTTCCTTTACGTTAGTTAATAATTGTCACGTGCATCGAGGTGCAGTGAAAGACGTGTGTTGCACGCTAACCACACACTGCGTAAACGGGGTAACACCTCGTGCAAGATTAAGTCGACGCTTCCAAGCCCGCCTGGGTTAAGGCGAGACGGAGAGACCAGTGGAAGTCAGCGGAACCATCTAGGCTACACCAGTACAATTTTTCATTACTATCAAGCCAATGAACCCACAAACCTACACGTCTTTGGAGTCTTTGAAAACCCACGCAGGTCATGGGGAGAACGTACAAACTGTGTACAGGCAGCGTCCGTGGAACCCGGGTCTCCGGCGCTGTAAAGGCAGCAACTCTACCGCTGCACCACCATGCCTCCCAGCTAAGAAAAGTATTGCATTTTTTCCTTTCTCGACTTCCCATCACATGAAAAGGGAAATATGCATTAATTAATAATAATAATAATAATAATAATAATAAATTTTTTTATTTATGGGCGCCTTTCAAGAGTCTCAAGGACACCTTACAAAAATTTAGCAGGTAGAGGAAAAACATGTAAGGGGAATGAAATAAATAGTAGAGACATGACTAGTACACAAAGTAAAGACAGAATTCAATACAAAACACAATATGAGGCAATTAATGCACAGATGAAAAGGGAGGGGGACGTGGGGCTAAGGATAGGCAGAGGTGAAGAGATGGGTCTTGAGGTGGGACTGGAAGATGGTGAGGGACACGGAATTGCGGATCAGTTGGGGGAGGGAGTTCCAGAGCCTGGGAGCTGCCCTGGAGAAGGCTCTGTCCCCAAAACTGCGGAGGTTGGACTTGTGGATGGAGAGGAGACCGGCTGATCTGGGCCTGAGGGACCGTGAGGGTTGGTATTGGGAGATAGGTTGAGATATGGGTTAGATGGGGCCAGATGGTGGAGGGCTTTGTAGGTGAGGACCAGGATTTTGTAGTTGATCCGGTGGGAGATGGGAAGCCAGTGAAGTTGTTTGAGGACTGGAGTGATGTGATGCCAGGATTTGGTGTGGGTGATGAGTCGGGCGGCTGCGTTCTGGACCAGTTGGAGTCGGTTGATGTAGGTGGAGCTGATGCGTGTCTTCATGTTTACTATTTAATTTTTCCAGCCGTAAAATTGTTGAACAACCTTCCTTGGCTGCTCCCTACACAGCAGGGTAATACAAAAGATATATGTTTGCAGCTCCTGGGTGCAGCCAGTTGTTGTCTATCAGGCAGGCATGTCCCGAGGCTACTGAGCTGCGATTGTCAGAGTAAAACCACTGGGTCATTTCACAAAAGTCGCTGTCGGAAGCCCCAGGAACATATTAATGCACCAGCGGCTGCAATTGAATCTAATATCTGTCAGGGTCTGAGCATTCGGTCAGGATGGGATGTGCGTTTAATGTTTTATTTTAGTATGGAGTCACTCGATGGCAGTAATGCAGGAATCGCCAAGCGGTGTAATACTTGGAATCCTCAGTCTTGGATTCTCATTGCTACATAACCATCCCAGAACACGGTGGCGCAGAGGTCGAGTCGCTGCCTCACAGCGCCAGGGACCCGGGTTCGATCGCAGCGTAGGTTTACAAGGTTAATTCCCGGGATGGCGGGACTGTCATATGCTGAGAGAATGGAGCGGCTGGGCTTGCCCACTCTGGAGTTTAGAAGGGGATCTCCTTGAAACATACAAGATTGTTAGAGGCAGTAAACATGTTCCCGATGTTGGGGGAGTCCAGAACCAGGGGCCACACACAGTTTAAGAATGAGGGGTAAGCCATTTAGAACGGAGATGAGGAAACACTTTTTCTCACAGAGAGTGGTGAGTCTGTGGAATTCTCTGCCTCAGGTGGAGGCCGGTTCTCTGGATACTTTCAAGAGAGAGCCAAATAGGGCTCTTAAAAATAGCTGAGTCAGGGGATGTGGGGAGAAGGCAGGAACGTGGTACTGATTGGGGATGATCAGCCATGATCACATTTGAATGGCGGTGCTGGCTGGAAGGGCCGAATGGCCTACTCCTGCACCTATTGTCTATTGATCCTGACTACGGGTGCTGTGTGTACGGAGTTTGTACGTTCTCCCCGTGACCTGCGTGGGTTTTCTCCGGGTGCTCCGGTTTACTCCTGCACTCCAAAGGCGTTCCTGCCCCAGTGCGCAGTATAGTGCTGGTGTACGGGGTGATCGCTGGTAGGCGTGGACTAGATGGGCCAAAGGGCCTGTTTCCACGCTGTATCTCTGAAGTCTAAAAACCCTAAACCTTCTGGAAATATCCAGCAAAGCAGGTAGAATCCGTGAAGAAAGGAATGGAAAACAGAAACAGTCATACAACAGGGAAAGAGGCCCTTCGGCCCAACTCGACCATGCGACCAAGATGCCCCATCTAATTCCCGGGATGGCCCGCATTTGTCCCATATCCCCCTAAAGAGAATGTGTACGGCTGTTTACTTACCTGCCTGAATTACCCTAGGCCATCTGGTCTTAGACTCTCCACACCTATCTATTGGAGAAGAAGTCATTCAAACCTGATCTTGGGATGAAACATAGACAATAGGGCAGGAGTAGAGAACCATTCGGCCCCACGACCAGCACCGCCAGTAAGAATGATCATGGCTGATCATTAGAAATCAGGATGAGGAAACTGCCTTTTCCCCACATCCCTTGATTCCGTTAGCCCTCAGCGCTATATCTAACTCTCTCTTGAAAATATCCAGCGAATTCAGTTCTCAGGATGCTTTCAAGAGAGAGCTAGATAGGGCACTTAAAAATAGCGGAGTCAGGGGATATGGGGAGAAGGCAGGAACGGGGTACTGATTGGGGATGATCAGCCATGATCACATTGAATGGCGGTGCTGGCTGGAAGGGCCGAATGGCCTACTCCTGCACCTATTGTCTATTGTCTCACTATTGTCTATTGTCTAAATGTGACTATTTTTTACACAGAGAGTGATGAATCTCTGGACCTCTCTGCCACAGAGGGTAGTTGAGGCCAGTTCATTGGCTATATTTAAGAGGGAGTTAGATGTGGCCCTTGTGGCTAAGGGGATCAGGGGTTATGGAGAGAAGGCAGGTACGGGATACTGAGTTGGATGATCAGCCATGATCATATTGAATGACGAATGGTGCAGGCTCGAAGGGCCGAATGGCCTACTCCTGCACCTAATTTATATGTTTCTATGTTTCTATGTCTAATTGGCCTCCACTGCTAGTAAATGCTATTAGACTCAATGGAGCCGTGTCAGAATTCCTTTTATTTTGTGATCTAAATGAATCAAATGTACAATCAGACTCCTTCTGTAGGAAGCGATGGCATTGAACTAGATCGCCACTGACACCTTTGTTAACACGGTTCTTTGTTTAGGAGGTGGAGGTGGGATTTAGAATGGGTACAATCTCGACTTCACCACCTTTTATCCTCGTGATCATTTTAAACTCCCTTTAAACCAGACTTCACAATACCATCGCTTTATACAAAAAACCCTATTCTGAATTTTAATCCAAGGATAAGAGGCTTTGAGGACGTAAAGATGATCGCTTTTAAAATGTGTAGGAAGGAACTGCAGATGCTGGTTGATACACAAAGTGCAGGAGTAACTCAACGGGTCTCTGGAGAAGAAGGATGGGTGATGTTTCAGGATGGGACTGGTGTGAAGAATGGTCCCAACTTGAAGCGTCACCCATTTTCCACAGATCTGATGCCTGACCCGACCTGCTGAACGACTCCAGCACTTTGTGCCAATTGAATTCTGCCCTTCGAGCCAGCGCCGCCATTCAATGTGATCATGGCTGATCATCCCCAATCAGTACCCCGTTCCTGCCTTCTCCCCATATCCCCTGACTCTGCTATCTTTATGACCTCTATCTAGCTCTCTCTTGAAAGTATCCAGAGAACCGGCCTCCACCGCCCTCTAAGGCAGAGAATTCCACAGACTCACAACTCTCTGTGTGTAGGAAAAGTGTTTCCTCATCTCTGTTCTAAATGGCTTACCCCCTTATTCTTAAACTGTGTGGCCCCTGGCTCTGGACTCCCCCAACATAGAAACATAGAAACATAAAAAATAGGTGCAGGAGTAGGCCATTCGGCCCTTCGAGCCTGCACCGCCATTCAATATGATCATGGCTGATCATCCAACTCAGTATCCTGTACCTGCCTTCTCTCCATACCCCCCTGATCCCCATAGCCACAAGGGCCACATCTAACTCCCTCTTAAACTGTCCTCAACTACCTTCTGTGGCAGAGAATTCCAGAGATTCACTACTCTCTGTGTGAAAAATGTTTTCCTCATCTCGGTCCTAAAAGATTTCCCCCTTATCCTTAAACTGTGTGACCCCTTGTTCTGGACTTCCCCAACATCGGGAACAATCTTCCTGCATCTAGCCTGTGCAACCCCTTAAGAATTTTGTAAGTTTCTATAAGATCCCCCCTCAATCTTCTAAATTCTAGCGAGTACAAGCCGAGTCTATCCAGTCATTCTTCATATGAAAGTCCTGACATCTCAGGAATCAGTCTTCTCTGTACTCCCTCTATGGCAAGAATGTCCTTCCTCAGATTTGGAGACCAAAACTGTACGCAATACTCCAGGTGTGGTCTCACCAAGACCCTGTACAACTGCAGTAGAACCTCCCTGCTCCTATACTCAAAACATCATCCATTCCTTCTTTCCAGCGATGCTGCTCGGCCCCGCTGAGTTACTCCAGCATTTTGTGTCTACTAACTATATCACAGTCATACTGAAGATGAGGCAATGAGTCAGGTGGAGAGAGAGGCAACATTTATTGCAAAGAAAAAAAGGTGCTGGGAATATACAAGAACGAGAGAATATAAGCCGTTTGAAGCAGAGGAGGCTACACAGACCCCATGAGTCTAATCTTCCCAATCAATGAGATCAGCTCTGATTTCACCTTAGGCCTCAACTCCATTTCCGAGCCTAATCCCCATAACCTCCCATTCACTGGCCATCTAACATGAACGAAGATTGCCAAAGATTCTTCATGCTGAGAAATTAAATCCCTGTGTAGATTAGTCTTAAATGGCTGAACCCTCAACTTGAGAATACCCTTCCTCGATGCTCCCCCCCCCTCCACCCCTCGAAAGAAAATATCCACAATGCATCCAACCAGTCCATTCATTTCAGCATCTTATATGGTTCAATGAAATTATTGTTCTCCAGAGAGCAGAACCCTCTTAGCTTAAAACCTCTCCGTAAAACAAATCTCTTATCCCGGGAATCAGCAACCATTATTTTTTACCGTGATATTTTAACCATATAACCATATAACAATTACAGCACGGAAACAGGCCATCTCGGCCCTACAAGTCGCTGCCGAACAACTTTTTTTCCATTAGTCCTACCTGCCTGCACTCATACCATAACCCTCCATTCCCTTCTCATCCATATGCCTATCCAATTTATTTTTAAATGATACCAATTAACCTTTACCACCACTTCCATATAACCATATAACAATTACAGCACTCTCTGAGTGCCAAGTCGGCCCTACATGTTACCCCGAAAACTTTTTTCCCTTAGTCCCCCAAGTCCTGCCTGCTTGTCATCTTCCCATAACCCTCCAAGGGAAAAGCTTGTCCACATCAACTATGCCTATCCCTCTCATTTTTTAAATGATAAAATCAAGTCCCCCCTCCACCTTCTTTCCACTGGAATAAAGACCTAACTTATTCCACACCGCTAAACCACTCTCTGAGTAAAGAACATTCCCCCTCATGTTACCCCTAAACTGTTGTCCCTTAATTCTGAAGTCATGTCCCCTTGTTTGAATCTTCCCTATTCTCAAACCTAAAAAGCTTGTACAACATCATTACTCCCAGTCTATCCCTCAATGCTCATTTTAAAAGGCTAGCCTCTATCAAGTCCCCCTTTACCACCCTATCTGCGAGATTCCCCCTTCAAAAGACCTAACTTTTTCCAGATATCTCTGTTCAACTTATTCTTCAATTGAAACCCATGTACGTCAATTTTTTTGTCCTAGGTAAGCACCTCACATTTATCAGCATAAACTCCATCTCTATTTTCAGCCATCCTTCCTATAATGGCCTAAATCAAAAGTGTACTTTGGAAATCCATTCTCCAGATTTGGTCTCACCAACGCCTTGTACAATTTTAACATTACATCCCAGCTTCTATACTCAATTTTATCTGAATTCTCTGCTTTCCTCCATATTTGGCCCATGAATTATGTGGCTTGAGCTTCTGCAGTTAAACATATTGGTTGTGGTGTGGGAGGCAACCTCTCAGTTCACTCATCACGTCAGTAGGTCCCTGTCTGAAGAAGGGTTTCGGCCCGAAACGTCGCCTATTTCCTTCGCTCCATAGATGCTGCTGCACCCGCTGAGTTTCCCCAGCATTTTTATGTACCTTCGATCTTCCAGCATCTGCAGTTCCTTCTTGAACACATCAGTAGATCCACCAGTTTAGTTCGTTCTGGAGGTGCAGCATGGAAACAGGCCCTTCAGCCCACCTAGCCCATGCCGACCCATTCACACTAGTTCTATGTCATTCAACTCTCAACACACAGGGGGCCGATTCACAGAAGCCAATTAACCAGCCCCCTCTCCTCTCCTCCAGCCTCCATCACTCACTCACGAAAAGGGGAGATGCAGCGAGACCTGGGTGTCATGGTACACCAGTCATTGAAGGTAGGCATGCAGGTGCAGCAGGCAGTGAAGAAAGCGAATGGTATGTTAGCTTCTATTGCAAAAGGATTTGAGTATAGGAGCAGGGAAGTTCTACTGCAGTTGTACAGGGTCTTGGTGAGACCACACCTGGAGTATTGCGTACAGTTTTGGTCTCCAAATCTGAGGAAGGACATTATTGCCATAGAGGGAGTACAGAGAAGGTTCACCAGACTGATTCCTGGGATGTCAGGACTGTCTTATGAAGAAAGACTGGATAGACTTGGTTTATACTCTCTAGAATTTAGGAGATTGAGAGGGGATCTTATAGAAACTTACAAAATTCTTAAGGGGTTGGACAGGCTAGATGCAGGAAGATTGCTCCCGATGTTGGGGAAGTCCAGGACAAGGGGTCACAGCTTAAGGATAAGGGGGAAATCCTTTAAAACCGAGATGAGAAGAACTTTTTTCACACAGAGAGTGGTGAATCTCTGGAACTCTCTGCCGCAGAGGGTAGTCGAGGCCAGTTCATTGGCTATATTTAAGAGGGAGTTAGATGTGGCCCTTGTGGCTAAGGGGATCAGAGGGTATGGAGAGAAGGCAGGTATGGGATACTGAGTTGGATGATCAGCCATGATCATATTGAATGGCGGTGCAGGCTCGAAGGGCCGAATGGCCTACTCCTGCACCTAATTTCTATGTTTCTATGTTTCTATGAAGGGTTTCGGCCCGAAACGTCGCCTATTTCCTTCGCTCCATCGATGCTGCTGCACCCGCTGAGTTTCCCCAGCATTTTTGTCTACCTTCCAGCATCTGCAGTTCCTTCTTGAACACGTCAGTAGATCCACCAGTTTAGTTCGTTCTGGAGGTGCAGCATGGAAACAGGCCCTTCAGCCCACCTAGCCCATGCCGACCCATTCACACTAGTTCTATGTCATTCAACTCTCCACACACAGGGGGCCGGTTTTACAGAAGCCAATTA